>NC_050587.1:39657500-39820000 GCF_013368585.1 Megalops cyprinoides | reverse complement strand
GTTTATTTATATTTTATAAATACAGTGGGCTACTGGCAAACCTTCCATTCACACATCTCTGTTTTAACCTGTAGGTGCAAATCAAAGCACAATCTGTTTCTCCCGGGCGGCGGACCGAAAAGCACAGGCAATTGTGTGTTGTGAACGCGGGCAGTTAAGGTCATGGAAACTCCAATTTCTCACCCACGTGTTGGTCTGGGAGTGATCGTAAGCCACGTCTCTTCCCTGACAACCTGACTCAAACAACACATACACAGACACCAAACCTCTGACTCATCCGCTCATCACAGCACTTGAAGGGTAAGCGTTTCTCTGGTGTACTGAAATGACAGCAGCTATCGAACGATTCGCTGTTGATGGATCTGTGCACATCCATTAATGCTTTGATTTCATTCCGACAAAGCAGAAAACAACATTTAAAAATATTTATAAAGCACTAACTAAAGATGTGTACAAATCGATGACCACTTTGCCGCGCATCCCTCTCAAAAAGCAATACAAGTGATCATGGGCCTTCACGTAATGCTTCAAATATACAAACGAATACAGGTCAGGATATACAAGGAATTTCAAGATACACGTATCAGCCCTCTAACTCAACGTACAAAATAAGCATATAGCTGTAAACTTCTTTCTTTAACTAGAGAGCACTTACAAGTTGTGATTGGCTCAGTAAATCAGTAATAATCAACGCGCAAATATAGCGTTGATGTACATAACATTGAAGCCTACAAAAATAACGTATAAAGACACGTATTCTGAAAGTGGCAGTACTCAAATGTACCGATAACCCGACACAGCCCCGATCGGACGAACTGTTACAAACAGGCGCATGTCAGAGGGTGAGAGAGGGAGAAGCAGGGAGAGGGAGGCGCAGGACAGCGTTGAGCAGGAGGGTTATTAATGCAGACACACGGTTAAGTTTTGCATTTTTCATGATTGGTGCTAGGTGACTCGAGACACAGGAGGCTGTTAAGCTATTGGTATTCCACCGGCTGATCAGTTTACTAACCAATCAGTTCGGCAAAGAATCTTCTGCTTTGCAGACACCCCTAACCTGATCAAGGTCCACAGCTTATATATCATCCATTTATACAGAAGGGTATTTATGCAAGTAATTCAAGTTAAGTACCCTGCTCGGGGGTTATATTGCAGGGCTCTAGAGAGAGTCAAGCCCTTGCATTTTACTACCACAATAAGCTACACAGTACAATTCAGGTTAAGTGGGCTACTTATGAGACACTACAATAGCACTGCAGATTCCAATGGGGATTTGAACATTTTTTTCTGGCAACAAGTTTCCAAACTGCTGCACAGCATCAGAAACCTAATGCCATTGTGACATCACAGCTCCCACAATGCACTGCAGTTTGAGGCAGTCCCGGCTTTACTGGAAGCATGTTAGAACACTGTTGAATTTCCCTATGGCTGGCTTCTGCTCCGTGCACTGATCCGGCTGTAGTAAAACCCGGACTGGCTCAGTCTGCTATGCACTGGGCTTTGGTATTCCACCCCTCAATTGGCCCAGTTACTCTCTCACACTGGGGTGAAATGCAGAGCCCCCCACCCAAGCCAAACGCAGCATTTCAGAACTGTTCAGACACTCCAGTTTCAACTCCCCTCTCTGCCACCTAGCACCTCGCCAACAAAATTCTGTAAGGAGATGAGCCAGGGGACGTTAGTAGATGCTTGAACTACAGAGGCCAGATCACAGGGATGGTTAATGGATCCTGCTCTCTTCCAAGCTGCTGACTGTGTTGGGGCACCTCAAATGCACGTCACTCATTGGCTAGCCCCAGTGGGAGGCGGGGCTTGGCAATGTGTGAGAACACAGTAGGCCTCCGTGCTGCACGAACTCTAAATTTACCTGTATTTTATTTACAGCTGTGTGTGTGTGTGTGTGTGTGTGTGTGAGTGTGTGTGTGTGCATGTGTGAGTGTGTGTGTGTGCGCGCGTGTGTGTGTGTGTGTGTGTGTGTGCATGTGTGCGTGTGTGTGTGCGCGTGTGTGTGTGCGTGTGTGCGTGTGTGTGTGTGTGTCTGTGTGTGTGTGTGTGCGCGCGCGTGTGTGTGTGTGTGTGTGTGTGTGTGTGTGCGTGTGTGTGTGTGTGTGTGTGTGTGTGTGTGTGTGTGTGTGTGTGTGCGTGTGTGTGTGTGTGTGTGTGTGTGTGTGTGTGTGTGTGTGTGTGTGTGTGTGTGTGCGTGTGTGTGTGTGTGCGTGTGTGAGTGTGTGTGCGTGTGTGTGTGTGTGTGCGTGTGTGAGTGTGTGTGTGTGTGTGTGTGTGTGTGTGTGAGGGAAAGGGTGCACTAGGTTTACCTGGGTTTGACTGCAGACACTTTGGCTGTGCGACTGCTGGGGACTGCAGAAGGGGTGTGGGGGCTGTGTACCCCCTGTGAGATGCTGACCTCAAAGGGGTTGGAGGAACAGGCCTCCTCAAAGGGATTATTCTCCTGGAAAGGGTTACTTGCTATGGATTCTTCTTTCATGTCCTCTTGCTGCCTCAACTCTTCATCTTTCCTGGCCTTATCCAGCCTCTTTCTCTCCTCTTCTTCCTCCTCCATCCTTATTCTCTCCTGTTCCTCCTCCTGCCTCTTTTTCTCCTGTTCCTCCTCCTGCCTCTTTCTCTCCTGTTCCTCCTCCTGCCTCATTCTCTCCTTTTCCTCCTCCTCCATCCTTATTCTCTCCAGCTCTTCCTGCCTCATTCTCTCCTGTTCCTCCTCCTGCCTCATTCTCTCCAGCTCCTCCTGCCTCATTCTCTCCTGTTCCTCCTCCTGCCTCATTTTCTCCAGCTCCTCCTGCCTCTTCCTCTCCTGTTCCACCTCCAGCCTATTTTTCTCCTGTTCCTCCTCCTGCCTCATTCTCTCCTGCTTCTTTCTCTCCTGTCCCTCCTCCTCCTGCCTCATTTTCTCCAGCTCCTCCTGCCTCATTCTCTCCTGTTCCTCCTCCTGCCTCATTCTCTCCTGTCCCTCCTCCTCCTGCCTCATTTTCTCCAGCTCCTCCTGCCTCATTCTCTCCTGCCTCTTTCTCTCCTGTTCCTCCTCCTCCTGCCTCATTCTCTCCAGCTCCTCCTGCCTCATTCTCTCCAGCTCCTCCTGCCTCATTCTCTCCTGCCTCTTTCTCTCCTGTTCCTCCTCCTGCTGCCTCATTCTCTCCAGCTCCTCCTGCCTCATTCTCTCCAGCTCCTCCTGCCTCATTCTCTCCTGCTTCTTTCTCTCCTGTTCCTCCTCCTCCTGCCTCATTCTCTCCAGCTCCTCCTGCCTCATTCTCTCCTGTTCCTCCTCCTGCCTCATTCTCTCCAGCTCCTCCTGCCTCATTCTCTCCTGCCTCTTTCTCTCCTGTTCATCCTCCTCCTGCCTCATTCTCTCCAGCTCCTCCTGCCTCTTTCTCTCCTGTTCCTCCTCCTCCTGCCTCATTCTCTCCAGCTCCTCCTGCCTCATTCTCTCCTGCCTCTTTCTCTCCTGTTCCTCCTCCTCCTGCCTCATTCTCTCCAGCTCCTCCTGCCTCATTCTCTCCAGCTCCTCCTGCCTAATTCTCTCCTGCCTCTTTCTCTCCTGTTCCTCCTCTTCCATCCTTATTCTCTCCAGTTCCTCCTGCCTCATTCTCTCAAGCTCCTCCTGCCTCTTTCTTTCCTGTTCCTCCTCCTCCTGTCTTATTCTCTCCTGCCTCTTTCTCTCCTGTTCCTCCTCCTGCCTCTTTCTCTCCTGTTCCTCCTCGCTCCTCTCTGGCAGTGTGTGCAGGTCTTCGGTGGAGCCCGCGTCGGAGCTGTGCAAGCTGAGGGTGGACCCCACCCGTGGCCCCTCTGCGTAGATATGACTGCCGTTAATGCAGACGCCGCTCTGCTCGGCCACGCCCTGCTCCGCCACGCCCTGCTTGGAGCCGTGGGACACCTTGCTGTCAGAGCTGCCCGTCCGCTTGTGCGTCAGGAATTTGAATTTCTTCTTCCCTGCAGGACAGAGAGAGAGAGCAGAACAAAGCAGTGAGGTGGTGTCAAATTCTGTGTGTGCGCGTGGGTGTCAGAGATGCCCAGTCCTGAGGAGGGGGTTTGGGCAAAGGATGTATGCTTCACAGAATTTGACACCAAAACACTGTATGGCATGCAAGAAAGACAATTCATAAAAACCAAGTCAAGTTTTTTTTTCCCTGTCAAGGACTGTGTGGAAACTGCAGCTGTTTCTGTGTAAATAAGCACTACAGAGAGATCTGTTTTCACTCAAACAGCTAGGCAGAAATATATATATATCTATATGTTTGCATGTTATGTAATACCAGGTTCTTATAAACTCCTTCATGAATATTAATGGGAAAGAATGAAACATGATTTTCCTACTTTTTTTGTTAATTAAAGAGCATTTGAATCAATCACCGATCTCATGATCAAATATTGGCCCAATGTTCAGTTGGATAAACGATCCAATATTCAATCTCCTCCCTAGTGTAGGTGTGGTCAGAGTGTCTGGGGGGGTCAGCCCCACCCCCTCACCTTCTGGAATGTTCAGGCCGGAGGAGCGGCTGCCGCTGAGGGCGGAGTTTTGCTCCGGGAGGGACCCCAGCGTGGACATGGACTGGGACACATTCCGCTGCAGGTTGGACTTGGGGACGAACAGCGACTTCAGCTTGGACTTCTTCTTCTTGCCTCCCGGGGTGCTGGGCTGGCCGTCCTCCTCCCCCTCGCTGTCCGTCATCGCCTGGGAGACGGGCGGTACGATGGCAGAGGCCGAGTCGGAGATGCTGTCCTTCTTGCCGCGGATCTTGTCCTTGAGCTTGCCCATGCGGGAGCGAGGCTTCTCCGTCGCCGAGAGGTCGAACATGCTGGCCGTCATGTTGTTCCGCAGGAACTGGATGTCCAGGAGCACCTCTCCTCTCTCCTTATCCTTCTTCCCGGTCTTATCCAGCAGCGTGAACCATCTGTGGGGACAAGGACCCAGAGCTTTAAATCAGCTTTACTTTACAGCTGTCAGCTGGAGGGGAAACAGATGAAGAAACCATAAAGAAACAACTTAAACCAACAGCATTGCCAACACAATGAAACAAAAGCACACAACAGAATGAAAACTCTTTACACACTCTAATGTACTCCGGTTTTTTGAATTTTGAAGAAGCCCAACCAAGAAGCTCTCCATCGTTAACCTCATCCAGTGCCTGCTTAGGTTTAAAATTATCCATATTATTGTTCAGTCATGCTCACATTTCAACAGAGGACAGAGAAACACAGACAGAGTGAGTGAGAGAGTTTTGGAATTAGTGAAGGAAATGAATCATTAGACTTGTTCCTTTTTCACATCCATAAAATGTCAAATAAAAACGTGTGGACTATAAGCAAGCTTGACAATTTAGTACACCAGAATGTGTTTCAAAATCTTGAAAAGGCCAACAAAAAAGAGAAAGAGTTATCAACTTCCCGGAGACAATTAAAGCAAAAAATGCACTTAAGTGGAGCATGTTCCACTTTGATGATTTGATAAAGCTGGGAAGCAGGGGGAAAGTCACGGTACCTAAAAATAGCCCACGGCCTTTTCATTTTCCCCTAAGTGGGCAATGTAACTAACTACGAGTACGCTGTGTGGAGATGGCTGGTGTACCAGCTTGCCAGCTTCCCAGATGGCGACACACAGTGCCTACTCACTGTAGAGAGTTAAGGTGAATCTCAGAGTGTTTTATATCCAGCACCCTGCAGGTTTACAACCCTGCTCCACCCCAACCAGTCCCGCATCCTCCAGAGAGCCCATGGCTGACCATCCCAACCGATGGACAAGAGTGTCCCCTCAAGCATCACCTGCAGCTCCTACGCTCCATTAATGGCCCGGTTGGATGGGCGTTTTGTCAGAATGCCAACAATACAGCTTCCCCTCCCATCCTTGTCCGGTGGACACAGGCAGTGTAGAGTAATGTTCCTTTTCATCTCAGAACACTTAGCGCCATCACTGTTTACGAAGCTGGGAGGTGACTTATCTGCCGTAGACATGACAGTAGGTGATGGAATGTGAACAGCCATCACACAAGCACACACACAGTGCTAGACGAATCTTATCCGGCAGGTTTGGTTTTTCTTTTTACCCCGGGAACTGCCGCACGCTCATCTGACGTTGGAGTGCTGAAGGACAACGGACACCACCCCGCTCCAAAACACTAGCCTACAATAAGCGGCCATTTTTCTGCACTTCAAGTCCCACAGTGCACCACAGGAAGGCAAACGCTGAAGAGGGATAGGTGCATTCCTTGCTGACATCATTGGAGGAATTCACACGTGCCTGATCAGTCACTAGAGGGAGCTAGTGAGCGGTGTGGCACAGGGTCCGTGGCTGTTGTAACCCACCTAACCCCAAAGGAATGGAGCCCATTATGCTGCAGTTATGTTGTGTCATGCTGCCCCGCACTCCCAGCCTTTGCTGACTAATGACACAGCCCACGCCCACAGTCTGAGCTCAGAATGAACGCCTTTAACAACTGAGCCACTTGGGAGTCTCCTTTTTCTGTATTTTTACATAGTTCATGTGCCTGAGTGACGTCCATTTTGTCTAGATTGACGTTAGTGTCTGGCATTTGGTGTTTGAGGCATTGAGAGGGAGACTCCACAATAAGTCCTTCAATGCTAATGATGAGCCCATGTGAACAGGAGGCTGGTAAGGGCATTGGACAGTTTGGAAAACTCAGATGGGTCACCGCATTGCCTGAGACTTTCATTCACGGTGTGCTAAGATTGAGAAAGATGACTATCTGGCATCCGGGTTGAAATCAAAATTGCACTACAGTTCAGAACAGAACATGCTTACCTCAGTAACTCATTTCCTTTCTCAGCAGTAATTTCCCTTGCTCAGAACAACCAGTGCCAATCTCACTCGTGACTGCAGGTAATATGCATCTCATTTCAATTTATTCTTCATAAACAATCCATAATGGGGAAATTCCCCCACGCAGACTATGCTAACGGGTTTGTCATTTACCATTTTCACTTCATTATGAATGCTGAGATTTGTTCTAAAAAGATAAACACTCTGAAATTGTCCTGACAGTTTGACGCAAGCCTACAGCTGGAAAGTTTTGGTCACAGTTTGAAAGTCTGAGTAAAAATGAATTAAATTCCAGGCCGCAGCAGACACAGGCTGTGTGGGTTGTTTAGGTTTCCACTCCATTACAGACGGCTCTCAGTGATTCGCGGGCCGGTGCTGTGGCTCCGGGGAGAGGTAGAGGCCCACAAGCTTCATTTCATATCACCACATATTGTTAACATTCCTCAGCTCTGGCTTCAGAACAATATCCTTACAGAAAGGCTTAGTGCCATGTCACAAACTCAAGCACAAACACACACACACACACACACACACACACACACACACACACACACGCATACACACGCACACACACACACACACACACACACACACACACCACACACACACACACACACACGCATACACACACACACACACACACACACGCATACACACACACACACGCATACACACACACACACACGCATACACACACACACACACACGCATACACACACACACACACACACACACACGCATACACACACACACACACACACACACACACGCATACACACATACACACACACACACACACACACACACGCACACGCACACGCATACACACACACACACACACACACACACACACACACACACACACACATGTACACACACACGTACACATGCACGCATGCACACATATACACACGCATACACACACACACACACACACACACACACACACACACACACACACACACACGTTAACACACACACGTACACATGCACGCATGCACACATATACACACGCACACACACACACATGCACACATGGGCAGACACGCACATAAGCACACAGACACACACATACCCTGCACCATGACTAGCAGAACACCTCTTGTTCAGCATACTCTGACCATAAATGTGCGGCATCTGCCATTTCACCTAGAGTCGACCGCCTTTTTTTTTTTTAATAATCGTTGTGCTCCAGTTATTTTGCCGTTATGGCTGGGGTCAGCATGCTCGAGCTGCTCTTCCCTGAAATGCACATTTCTCTAGGAAAGGAGTCCGGAAACTGGTGGGTATAGCAGCCAGAAAGTGTTACACAAAGGCAAACAGCTCTGTGCAGGGAACGGTAAGACTCTCCTGGGAGGTCATGAAAAACAAGGTTTGCCATGCAGCGACTGCAGACTTGAGACAGAGGAAATGACAAGAACTAACCACACACACACACACACACACACACACAAAAACAAAAGACACACTGTCCACGGTAAACTGAACTAGTGTCAGAGGTAAGGCATGTGGCTAGCTGACAGGCATACATTACACCTTCTATATAACAGCATGTGCCTATTCTATCCTGGGCAACGTCCATAGCTTATGTTTTTATATTATTTTCTAATCTAACCTCTGTGTAGGGTCACCTGAAAACCAGCTCTCCTTTACAATGATTACCTGGGGGAGGGCATTATTGCACAGTGTGGTGCGGTGGTTGTATTGCACCCTTGAGCATGGTAATTTCCCCAAATTACTTAAGTAAGGACGAAAGAACCGCAACTGCTAAGCGCACAGATTTCTGTTCATGTGGCTGGATATTTATTAATGCAATTGAGCATTATTACAGCAAGTGCCCAGTTCCCTGCTCAAAGCGTAATGGCCGTGTGCCACCCGGGGAACGCTCCTTTTAATCTATGAATTAATACGTGATTTATACACCTCGTTATCCCACCATGCTAATTTAAACAATAATTTATATGCCCTGTTGTCCTGCAACGATCATTTCAATCGATAATTTTAATGTGCAATGCACACACCTCAATCTATTGCTAATTCACAAGCTAATTTCCATCTGTAATTTTTATGGCTCGTTATTCTGTGACGCTATTCAATCTGTAATTTTTACATGTGATTTACAAGGTTGGCTGTCCGTTTTATCAGCGTGTGCACGTTGATGGATGCACGTGCATGTGGCGGGTGAGAGTGCGGTTTCGGTACAGCGCCAGGAGGAAGTTTTGTTGAAGAACACCGAGCTTCCTCTGACTTTATCTGACCTTAGCCTCATCTGTAATCAGATGTCCTTTTTGAGCACGTGTTGAGAAATTCAGGAACAATGCGTCTGGCGTGTGAGGCAGAAATATCACTTTGATTTCAACTACCCGATCGATCTTGCTCAGCCGGTTCGCCCAATATAATACTGAATGCTATTCTGCGAACGCTGGGATCAGAAGGTAAAAATGGCATCGCATTGTATCTGGCCTCAGAAATAAATACATACGGCGCGCACATGTTTGCCACGCATTCCATGAATTTAACACAAGAGCGTAAGAGAATGTCCGCTCCAAGTCTTTTTTTAAACAAATTCTGAATTTCGTAATCATTGACTTTAATGCAATATAATCATCAATTACTGGAGCCAGAATATTATCGTCATAAAGCTATTATTATCATCATTCGTTATTTGTTCGGTGCATACTTTGGAGTGACAACTTAGTTTTAGAAAGTTGATAAAGGTATAATGCCCAAACTGGGAAGCAAAATGGCAGCCTCTAGGTGACAAAGCCAACGGCTCATGACCCCCTGTGCCACTCTGCTGCACTTGTGGCCATAAACACACACACACTGACCTGATTAAGGATAAATTCATCAAAGACTTTGCTCTGATGTCCACCTGTGTCCCTCACATTCCCACATTAATCCTGGCAGAACACTATGAAGGTGGCCATTCCTCTGTATGTAGAGCGGAAATGAGCGAGTGAGTCCTGGGGCCTCTCTCCTCTGGCTGCATGGACTCATATGGCTGTAAAGAACACTCTGGGATTTCCTGTGTGTAATAACCAGTAGGCTAGCATATAATGTTCTAGAAAAGTGTGCTAATGTCAGTGTTAGATGGTGTGTTTGGTGTCGGTGAGCCGTGACAGTGAGTCAGATTGGACTCCCGGTACCCACACTCCCCGTGTCGTAATAGAGGCTGTACTTTGTTCCCGTTGGAAAGAAAAGTGGTTTATTTTTATGTGTTACAAAAGAGCTCAGTGCTAAGAGGTCAGTCTTTATGACGGTGTCGCTGCGCACTGACATTTCAGAATAACGTGGAAGTAGGGCAGCAATTCACTACTGCTCCACACAATGTAGGCCCAGCCTCTCTGGTGAATTCAATACCAGTGTGTGTGTGTGTGTGTGTGTGTGTGTGTGTGTGTGTGCGCGCCCACGTGTGTGTGCATGCATAAGCAAAGTAAACAGGAAAAACACCTCGCTGTCTCTCTCTCTGTCTGCACTTAAGATACCAAGACTGTGGTGCATAGGCAATACTGCAGTCCTTTAAGTCTTAGAGAATAATCAACCGGTAAAAATTCTACATTGACCACATTTTTGTTCTGCTTTCCCTTTCTCTGGTGTAAGGCTGTGCACCAAATGAACCCATGAGAAACGGAGACCAAGCCAGCTCAACACGCTCACCTGGCCCCACTTTACCTGCAGCTGCTAGGTATACCTGTCACAGCATGAGTACTGCACACCCACATTTTCACTGATGTCATAGTTCATTATAATGAAGTTGGTGTGGAGACAGAACCCTGTTCCCTTAAGAGACATGCTGTTGCACATCCACCCAGGAAGAGTCCTGCAGTCACACGACCTTACGGGGGAAGGTGGGGCAGGGACGGTGTTATGGGGGGACCTCAGTGCACCCCCAGTCATCTCCTTAAATCCCAATGTCTATATAGTATTTATTACGGTCTTTAAGTTATGACGCGGGTTGCAGGTGCACCCCTCTGTATTTTCTGGTGCCTAGCCTGAGGTGGGGTATGACAGAAAGAAGGCGCCATACTATAAACCCCTGAGCCAAGACGTTTAACTTTGCCTCTTTCTAGCTCCAGCTAATGAAAAGAGGGGTGAGGGTCATCTACTGCAAGTGGCAGCAGTTTAACCTCTGAAGCAGGAGAGAAATGGCAGAGTGGGCATCTCTCAGTGGTGCGCTCGGCCCTGGAGGAGCTGTCAAGGAGAAAACGATGACACTGCACATGATTATTTATTTTCGCGCTCGCTCACACAGGCTTCACTTCCTGTGTCCCAGCACCAACCCTGAACTGCCAATGAACAAGGCCAAGTGACTGACACGATACTCTCTTATCTCTACCAGCAGCTGTATGTGTGTGTGTGTGTGTGTGTGTGTGTGTGTGTGTGTGTGTGTGTGTGTGTGTGTGTGTGTGAAGCTTCCCTTCAGCCTGTTTAAACTATGCTATCAGAAGCACACAGAGGTCTTACACATTACACTTTCTCGCCTCCACAGACCGCACAATCCCTATTAATAGTCTGTGTGCAGCTCAGTCATAGGGAGATAAGAAAGGACAAAAAGTATAACAACAAGAATAGAGAATTCAGCCCCCCTTTACTTTCATTTGCCTGTCTTCCAGTCCAAGTCCTTCACTGCACGTTGAGTTTGGTCTTTAAGGCTCCCTGACTCTATTATCAATCCTAGAAAAGTAGCCCCAAGTATAGAATTATAGCCAGTTATTCCATGTATTCATAACTCTCTGTGTAAAGGATATGTGTCCAGTGACCTTGTGAAAATGACCTGATCGATGATCAAATGTCCACCTGTGTCCCTACCAGTCCCAGCTTCTACCTGGCTGAATACTATACAGGTGAGCTTTCTTCTCCAGCTATGAATGCACAAATGAGTGAGTGAATAAGTGAGTCCACGGAGTCTGGCTCTGTCTATGTATTTGTATGGTTTACTTATTTTAAAGGCTGCTCTGGGATATTCCCCTGAGTAATAGCCAGTGGGCTAAGAAGGTAATGTAGAATGGTGTGTGGTGTTAATTTGAGACTGAAATTTATTTCAGGTAAACATGCCTTTTCCAGACCATATCACAAGGGCAGCATTTCACCAAGCACACACCAAGCAAAAAGCTGAGCAAAAACAAATGATTTATACTAACTAAGATGAAAGGGAAGCATTTTTTTTCAGAGAGTGATACATTGACAGCATTGGTGCTGCACTGTTTTTTAAGAGGAGCGGCAGTAACGTTAGATGGCAAGTTTAGAAGGTGACCTCAAACTCAGCTAAGTTTGTAAGGAATATATCAGTACTCATGTCAAATTCAGCAGCAGGCCGTTTACTTCTCATTTTTGTACAAAGCACAGGAATTTGCTTCTAGCTTAAAGCTGGCCAAAAAAAAAACTTTGTAGTCTACCACTAGAGTTACCCTTTGAAAAGCTGATTTATAAATGCCTTGTCTATCCAACCAAACAGAATATACTGTATCTGTGCTGGAAGGCAAGCTTCAGAACATTTTCCCCGGTTTGGTTGGGTGTGTGAGAACAGATGATGATGATGATGATGATGATGACGGTGTATATTCACGTTTGACCGCATGTGCTCTGCACCCTCCTGCATACATCTCCCAGGTGACAATCAAACCCAACAGGTGTGGCTTTTACCACCTGAGCGGCCTCACCTCGGTGCCTCTGCCCCTGGTAGACTGCGCCCTCGCGCCCAGCGCAGGAATGAGTTAAATTGTTTCTTAGGAGCGTGACACACGTCACCTGCACTCTGTTATTAGCGGTGCAGAATGTGTCACCACACTGAACGCCACTCCCTCCCATTTAAACAGACAGCTGCAGAATGTGTCGCCACACTGAACGCCACTCCCTCCCATTTAAACAGACAGCTACGACAATGAAGAACAGGGAGGCGTCCAGAGAGGGAGAAGATGCCCATTGTGACGAGTGACGGTCTGGGAAAAACAGAGCGATGAAGATAAAAGCAGAACAGAGAGAGGAATGCTGGGAACAGGGTGATCCGTCCCCCTAACGTGACGTGGCGGAGGGCGAAGTTGTGCGTTACGTCACTTATCAGCTTACCGGAGGCGCTCTTGCAGGGCGACTGACATGGCTCTGATTTGATGCAAAATCCCTTGGCACCGTGCAGGTGAAGCGTTACTGAAGTGGTTCAGGTGGAAGCACCTTGCTGAAGGGTACTGCAGAAGTGTACCCCCTTGGAATAAAACCTATATCCTTCCGGTTAAACACCATGACACCCAGTCTCAAAGGAAAGTCACCTGCCTGACTAAGGAGGGTAATAAAAACAGAGAGAAAGAAGAGGAGAAAAGAAATAAGAGGGAGAGGCACAGTACTGGCCCAGCATGTTTCAGCCTGATACAGCCTGAGGGCCACAGCCTGACAAACCGCCAGTCATTATTATTATTATTATTATTATTATTATTATTATTATCTATACCCAGTTCAATCACATGTTCATTAGTTCATTAGATTTGTAGACATAATTTATGTTTTTTGTTCCTTTTATCTCTTTCTTTCCTGTTATATGAATAAATATGTGTGTATGTTTGTGTCTCTATGCACATTATGTGTTTTGGTAGTATCTGCACTTTGCAACTTTGAATTTGAGAAGATGAGGAGAGAAGGAGAGAGGGTAGGGACAGAGAAGAGAGACAGAAGGCCTCAACACAAAGTTAAAGAAAACAACAAAAAATGAAAGAAAAAATAGAACAAAAAAGAAAAGGTGTGTGTGAGAGAGAGGATGAGAGAGACAGGAAGAGGGAGAGGACAGAGAACACCACAGCCGAGACGGGGGGATCAGACTTCTTTCTGCGCCTGTCTCTGATATAGCCGCTGTCATCAACTCTGTTTAAGGCTGTAGAAACTTGGTCCAGAGAGAAGTTGCCTGTAAGTGCTGATCTCTGACCAGATTCCCCAGCCACAATTCTAATCATAACTACTATGAGCTAAACAGCAAAACTAGTCCCAAATCAGCACTTACCAGCAACTTCTGCCCACAGCCTGAAACGCCGAGGGTGTGTCCACCCACAGGAAGTGGTTTTGTGTGAACACAAGAGGTGGAACTTCCTCAACACAAGACCAGCTGACCCCACGGTCACTGCAGAACTCTGCAGTCAAGCCCCGGTACTAATATCGCAACACACAGATTTTAATCGTGTGAATCAAACTTGCTTTATAACGTGGTAACTGTGGTAAGCACACGTGTGTGAATAAAAGCAGAGTCTCAATTCAGAATTACTAAGGCGTTTTCAACTGGTGGCAGCTGGTTCATTCAGATTCACTGGATCAGCAGAAATTCAGACAACTGCCAGGTGAAAAATTAAAATGACAAAAACCAGGAGGAGCCATTCTATAGTATTATCCCACATCTATACCACAATGCCGTTCTACGCAGTCATCTGTAACTTCATGTCTAATTCGAAAGTGTGTGTGTGTGTGTGTGTGTGTGTGTGTGTGTGTATTGACAGGCTTCCGCCACTCACGCTGCCCTTATCAAACTGTCCCCGTCGGTGTGGACACGCTCGAGTGTGTGGGGTGGGGCAGTGTGTGCAAACGAGTGCAGGACGCTTTCAGCTGCTAAACATGAGACACGACAGCAGGCCCACACAGGTGCCCAGAGAGGGACAGAGAGACCAGGCGCCCAGTGAGCGGCACGATCACAGCATCGTGACTAAATAAAGATACAGGCATTACCATTAGAGAAGACAGCACAAAAAAAGCCCACACCACTCGTTTCCTCAGTGATCCTCCTCTGAGCTCCGAGGCAACCTCAAGTTACTCTACATATACATGAATGCATGAAGAGCTCAGCCCAGCGAACTGAGAGAAACAGGTAGACAGTAATTGGAAGCTCTCTGGTTCAGTGCTGGGTCCGCAGTCACAAGAAGAAAGATCTCCAGGTGAGTCCTGTTTACTTTTCCGTAGTATCATGCCGCTGGAACAAAGTGAAGCAGGAACACCTGAACAAAGAGGTCTGTGAACCTGGGCGGCTCAGCAAGGAAGACCTTCATTTTATTCTTCATATTTCATAGTATTTCATATTTCATATAGAGGCAGTCTGTGATGGTGATTTCAGAGAAACAGCCCCACAGTTTCAGCACTTGAGGCATGACTACCAGTGAATGTAGTAATGCAGTATATATCCAACTGAACAGAAAAAGCCAGGGGAAAGAGATAACACAAAAGACAGACATACCCCAAGGCTTGTGGAATGATGGACACACAGACCCTCACAGGTACCAATGTGCACTCACACACACGCACATGCACGCACACATGCAGGTGAGAAGATGAAATCAGAGTAAGGCATGGAGGTGTCGTCAGTCTTGGGGAGAGAAAGAGAGACGGGTCTGTTTACAGGGCACAGAGGGGATCGTTTTTCAAAGGAGGATCAGTTTACTCCTTAATCTACAGAATCTTACACACATACATATAAGAGTACACACACACACACACGCGCACACACACACACGCACACACACACTCACACGCACACGCACACACAGACACATACACACACATGCACACGCACACACACACACACACACTCACGCATACGCACACACACACACACACACTCACGCACACGCACACACACACACTCACACACACGCACACACACACGTACACACACGTACACACACACGTACACTCACACCCACGCACACATGCACACACACACACACGCACACACATAGAGCAGCAAATGCACAATTCACCTCACTGTCCTGGTCAAATTCAGAGCTGTCCATCACCCCTGATCATCCCAGCACTTTCACTGGATTCATAAGCCCCTCCCTCTCTGCCAGCTGCTGTGTGGTGAATGGTTCATAAGCCCCTCCCTCTCTGCCAGCTGCTGTGTGGTGAATGGTTCATAAGCCCCTCCCTCTCTGCCAGCTGCTGTATGGTGAATGGTTCGTAAGCCCCTCCCTCTCTGCCAGCTGCTGTATGGTGAATGGTTCGTAAGCCCCTCCCTCTCTGTCAGCAGCTGTGTGGTGAATGGTTCGTAAACCCCTCCCTCTTTGCCAGCTGCTGCGTGGTGAAGGTTGTGGTGTGAAATGGCTGCCATACATCAGCCTGGTGGGTCTATACGTTGCTTGGTGGTTGAGATGTGAAGCACTTTGAGATCCTTGAAAAGCCACATGTGAAAACAATCATTGCTTTCATCACTGTTCCCTGCAACCAGCTGCATGAGGGACGAGATTAGCTGAAAGCTGGATAAGGGCAAAAATTCTTGATCCTGCAAGAATCCTGCAGAATTTTTCTTCCAGACAAAGGCATTGTGAAAGTACTAAACAGATTAACGCCCACCCTCCCCCCTCCCTGGCATGACTAATGCTCCATAAATACCCCCCCAATACAAGCTTATCTGCAAAACCGCCATTGTGACCCAAGGCGACACTCAGCAGAATAACATTATATGATGTTGCTCAGAGAGACCAAATGTCAAATACCACTGAGATGGCAGGCAATGCAAAACTGCAGTCTTCCTAAAGAGTCTCCTCATAGGGCACTGATGACAGGACTCTAAGACAGGAACTCACTCAGTTTTCCCCTCTGACTCATGATTCCCCCAAGCTCACAATCTGGCAACCGTCGAGAGCCGTTCGGGCTTGCTGGTAATGCCAGACCACCTCACAGGACTGCGTGTGTGGTTTGGATGCATTCACAAATCCCCTAAAATGAAAACTGTGATGAGTAAAAAAAAAAAAAAAAAAAAAAAAAAGGAAAAAAATCTAGCTCATTTACCAAAATGTAAATGGGATAGATTCTAAACGACCATCATCTGAAGGATGTTGGCTACTGTGTCCTTGTCTTTTGCCAGTGGAAAATTGTTTTTGTCAAACAAACTATAATCCGTCAAAAGAGAACGGAGCTGTCCCGGGGCGATTTCAAATTAGGCAGAAGACAGAGGGCCGGGTGTTCTCTTTTGACAGCAGCCGCATCCAGGTGTAGCAAAACAAGTTTCAATCCTCAGAACCGGCTGTGATTTCCCCAGCTAACCCGTATGGCACAGTGGGAGGAACATGACAAGCGGGAGCGGAGAAAACGGCAAGGAGCAAAAGGGGTTAATTAATGTCAGTTTGTCAGATTTGCCCTTTTGTTTGCTAATAGCGAGAGAGCCGGTTTTGTAGATGAGAATTTCAGAGTCTGTCTGACATGAAAGCAGGATTTGCCTCGGCTGCCAGCGGAGAAAGGAAACCTTAAGAACCGAGGCAGCGGGAGAGACATTTCCCCAGCTGAGAGACCGCGTTTAAGTAGAACGTTACCCGCAGTTATTATCGAGCCGTATCAAATAGCCTAAAGACCGAGCTATTATGGAAACTGGGCTGTTTTTTCACGCTTTCTGGGGACCTTATGAACTTCAACACTTCTTCTAACACTGGGCAATGGGTTTCACAGTAAACTTGAGTGTACAATACAATAAAGCCATTGTATTTGTGCCTTTTGCAGCACTGCTGCGTATAGGTAACTAAACAGAGTCCGTTCGGTTTAGGACTTCACTGATATGCCCACATAGCGATGTTTGTGAGTGAGGATTTGACTTTGATCATTCTGGTACCGCTGATGGCAAGGTCCACAAGACCGGGAGAACAATCTGTTAATCCTTGTCATGCGTGTCCCCCTTTTTTACACTCAAAAAAGTGTATTTGCGGTTCAAAACAGAGGGTTCGTCTGAGGCCATTTCACATAGGCTCCAGGGGTACTTACTCGGTCTTCGTGCGAGCTTTGTTCTCGTTGAGGTCCAGGAGGTTGATGACGGCTTGCCCAAGCAGCTTGTCCGGCCCCACCAAGGCCCGGTGCATGACGAGGACGCGCAGGGTGCAGCGTTCCGCGTTGCCGTGGTGGAAGAGCGGCAGGTCGAAGCTGGCCTCTACCTTCCACACGGGCGAGACGCACTTCTCGGCCACCGGAGTGGAGAACTTGTCCTTGGCCACCTGCATGATGGCGTACGCGTCGTTGGTGCCATTCTTACCCTTGATCCGCAGGTTTCTTGCCTGGAACACCGTTACCTGGACGCTCGTGGGATACCACTGTTGACTCTGGTCCGCCAAAGACATTGGTGCTCACGGGGGTTAGGAGGCTCGTCCGAACAAAAGCCTCCGGAATGCGTCCCAGGACAGAGCGGTTTTGTTTCTTTTTTATAGTTAGACAAACTTTTCTCGTCGCTCTTTCTTGCGAACTTTTACCTCCGCTGCGTAGCGGGTAGCGGCGCTCTGTCTCAAGCGACGCACCCTACTTCACGGTATTTCACAAGACCTGACACTCCCCCTGCTAGCCAACAGGAAGAACAGGGCGGCCCTTGCTGCGGCGTGGCACTAGATTAACTTTCCCAACGATTTACCCTGTCGGGGATTCTGCATATTTATGATTTCAGACCACTGACAGTAGTCATTTGAGTCGAACAAATTAATGTTAGTTAGGCAAACATCGCAACCCGTTTACATTACATCCAAGAATACGCTTTGAATGTTTACATATTATCTATTACACATCTGGATATTTACTGAGGCAGTGCAGGTTGTAGGCTACACTTTCCCCATGGGTATAGTAGAAGTGCCACATCAGGGAATCGAATCGACACCCATACCGAGACCTATAACTGAGTCTTGTTTTTGTCTGCCCTCATTCATCTAGTTCACATACTGCGTGTACACGGGGATTCTTCCTACGCTCAAGCCCCTGAGACCGTATTTCTGCCCATAAACAAAATCACTGACACCTCATTGGTTAGGTCCGCGTCAATGAATTGCGTCAACAGACGGTGGGAACAGGTAACGCATTTCCAAGACCAGTTAATAGGGTCCCTCAAATGGTGAAAACCAACTAAAGCAATGCGAGTCTGCGTAGTGACAGACAATGACTCCACCTTGTGGTCATTACCATTGATTCTGCATGGTTCTCTACTTGCTAAGTATGTGTCCGTCCTGTTTTTTTGTGTGTATTTATGTGCGTTTGTGATTTTGTGTGCATGATTGTTTATGTGTGCGTATGTTAGGGTGACCACACGTCCTCTTTTTCTCTTTTTGGGACCTAAAAATGCGTCCGAAAAAGAGGACATGTCCGGGAAAAAGAGGACGTATGGTCACCCTAGCGTATGTGCTAGTGTTGGGAGATAAACTGTTACATGAAAACACATAATGAAACAAAAATCGCAGCTCGTATCACGCACTTTTCCTTTAATCTGACCACCGCAAACAGACATATGATATACTCACGGAACATGGAATATTTCTGCCAGACGAACAGATTAAACTTTAAATAAACCTTTAAAATAAACCATTAAACTTTTAATAAACGTTGAATCCCCAAGATAAAGTATATAAACCCTGAGGTAACTAAATAAAACATCAATTTCTCTTATACAATACTGAGATTCAATATAAATAGTACATCACTACTGCAACTCCACCCTGCGCATACCATTCTGGTGTGATTGTTACTCTTAACGAACACCACAGTATTGCTGTTATACCACACTTCCACACTTCCTGTCATACCCTATGACAGAAGCAACTTCCTGTTTGAGAAATTGCCATTTCTAGGTGAGCCAGTTCTTGATAAACACAAGAAACCATCTTTCTTAACTTTTTGCTCACTGCTTACAACTAGAACTCAAGTGTTGCATATACAACATAAGTTATGTATGTTGTTACATAAATGTAAATGCATCTTTTTATAAAAATAAAATGCATCTTGAACACATCATTTAAAGCATCATTCAAAATCTATCATTTGATGAATTGCACAATGTACACAATTTTGGGGGGTGGTCATGGGCTGGTCTGTGAGGCTAACACAGTGGGGTAGAAATCTCAGAGTGATACACCAGGAGTCATGCTGAGCGGGGCGATTGTGCGGGAAGGAGACAGCTGCACGGTCACAGCAGGAGTTGGTGCATAAGACACCGCTGACTGTAGCGCAATGGGACTGTGGGTGTGGGAGGTGTGTAACGGTGGAGGTCAGCAGTAGGGGGCGCCGGCCCGGCCCTGCCGCCTCTCTCGGGCATGCCTCTCGCACAGCAGGTCCTCTCCCACCCAGGTGTGACTGCACGTCCGCAGGCTGAGGCCGCAGTGCGTGCAGACAAAGCACTCCGCATGCCGGTACCGTCTGGCGGAGATGCACATTGCCTGGGTGCTGCAGACAGGGGGGCTCCGTCAGGTGCATGCATGTGCAAACCAGCATCTACACGCACAAACAAGCATCTTACACACATACAGGCATCTACACACACAAACAAGCATCTTACACACATACAGGCATCAACACACACAAACCAGCATCTTACACACAAACCAGCATCTTACACACAAACCAGCATCTTACACACAAACAGGCATCTACACATAGACAGGCATCTACACATATGAGCAACTACACCTACAAGTAACTACACACATACAAACAAGCATCTATACAAACAAGCAACTGCACATACAGGCATCTAGATGCATATAAGCATCTGCATATGCAACCATGTACATGCACAAACAAACATCTATCCACACACATGTGCATTGACACATGGAAGAATCTAAAAACATGTACAAGCATCTACATATACAGGCATCTACACTCATACATGAGCATCTACCCACACACAGAAACAATGACGCATATAAGCATCTACACAAATGCACAGGCACCTACACGCATCAACAAGCACTTCCATACAAGCATAAGCATCTACTCGCTTGTATGTGCCTCTATATGTACAAGCATCTACATGCATGCCCAAGCATCCACACACATGCATAAACATCACTAGAGCAGGTGGTGTATGTGTGGCCTCTTACAGAATCCGGGTGCCACACCTCTCACAGGTGGGGAAGACCTGGTCCCTTGCCTTGGAGGAGCTGGACTGAAATGAACTGGACAGAGGTCTATACCTGAACCTTGCGGCAGTCTCTGGAACAACAGCTACAACAGAAACACGGAGAGCGCCTGGTCACAATCAACAGCTGTCATGTTTAGTGGAACTGTTGAGAGAGCCAGTGGATGTCAAGACAAGAACTGAAGCAGCTGCGACCTCTGGTGGTTAAAAATTATTACTGCAAGAGCAGCTCCATCAGCTTTTTCCACTGCCTGCTTCCTTCAGTTGAAGTCAGGTGTCTCACCAAGTCTGAGAAAATGGACATTTACACATTCTTATTTTAAGGTAAATGTTAACATACTCAGCTGATCCGTTTAGTTTATATCTTTGTACCAATGTGACTTGACTAACCAAATAGAATCTAAACAAAGAACAAGTGAATACTGTAAATGAATTAAAGCCCTTTGCTTTCTGCTTCTACCATTGCACTGTATGTGTGTGTTGGGATCTGTCTCTCTTTTAGTTGTTAGTTGCTCACTACTTTCCTATGTATTATGTATGAATCACAACCTGTTTCCATGAGTGAAATTTAAAAGAAATACAGTATTTCTTTATGGTCCATGTGGAAAAGAACTCAGAGGTAGAGGTGTGTTTCACCTTTCTCCTCAGCCTCTAGCGCCTCCTGCAGGGCATGGAAGGTGTTGGACTGTCGGGGCGCTGCACGGAACTCCATGCGACCCCGGATCATTTTGTAGACCTCTGAATTTCGGGGGTTCTTCTGCGCGGCCTGCTCCAAGCTGGAACAATTATTATATTCAGTATCATAATTATGATATTCAACATGCAAATTTAAAAATAATGCTGAGGGAAGCTGAAACAGTGTGCGTGTGTGTGTGTGTGTGTGTGTGTGTGTGTGTGTGTGTGCGCGCGCAACAGTCTTTATGTAGGTTCCTGGGGAGGAGGCCAAACATGCTCCAAGCCAGAGTACCTGAGTCTGGGAGATGGGGGGCGCTGTCTGCCGATGAGACTGTGGGGTGAGGGGGTCCTACCGGACATGGGGTGACTCTTGTGGTCAATGAATGAGGACTCCTGAAAAATGTAGCAAAGCTCAGTCGGAGATAGCTCGCGGTCAGAGACAGCACACGGTCAGAGACAGCACACGGCCAGGGACAGCACACGGTCAGAGACAGCACACGGTCAGAGACAGCTCGCGGTCAGAGACAGCTCACGGTCAGAGACAGCTCACGGTCAGAGACAGCACACAGTCAGAGATAGCACACAGTCAGAGACAGCTCACGGTCAGAGACAGCTCACGGTCAGAGACAGCACACAGTCAGAGACAGCACACAGTCAGAGACAGCACACAGTCAGAGACAGCACACGGTCAGAGACAGCACACGGTCAGAGACAGCACACAGTCAGAGACAGCACACAGTCAGAGACAGCACACAGTCAGAGACAGCACGCGGCCAGGGACAGCACACAGTCAGAGACAGCACGCGGCCAGGGACAGCACACGGTCAGAGACAGCACACGGTCAGAGACAGCACACGGTCAGAGACAGCATCAGGGCAAAGGCAGTCACCTCACCTCAGATGATGTCCTGGGTATTCTGTGGCTGGGACTCGTCTCCCCTGGCGACCAGGCCCGCAGCTGGATGCTGCGCAGCGAGAGGGAAGGTGAGGTAGAGAATGACATCAGCAGCCTGTCACTCACAGCCAGACATGTCACCCTGCTACGCTTTGGGGAGGCATTACAGGAGGGCTGACACTCCTTATCACCCTTCACAAACCACCCACTGCCACCTCTCACACATGGCCTTGTTCATCCTGTATAACGCGGGCAGATGCACTTTTTTACTCTTGTGGCAAGAGTGCTGCTAAATGCATGCAGTGTAATGCAATGCAATGGAATCTCCCTTCAGACCTGTCTCAAGAGCGTCCCACGCTCCACTCTTCTAACATCACGGACTACTCTCCCTGATCCTGGGTCAGTTACCTGCTGCTGCTGGTGGGAGTGGATGCAGCTGACTTCTTCTTGAGGCTAACAGGCAGGTCTGGTGAAATGGGACGAGGGGACAGGCAGACAGGACTGCAGAAAGGAGCCTCTCTGTAATTCTGATTTTCATCCCGGCCAGCCTGCAGCGCCTCCCACAGCACGGGAGGAGAACATCATCATTGTAAAAAAAAGTATCTTTGCTGGATTTGTAAAGTATCACTATTTTTTGCTGAAAATGTTCATTTGTAATTAAATTCTAACAATTTTTCCCATATAAATGGGAAATAATAATAAACATAAATGTATTCTGGAAAAGAGATTGCACTTGGTGAGTCTTCAAAGTGAAGTACTGCTCCACCCTTCCTCTTAACTTCCATCAGCGTGACTCAGCAGATACGGCTGCTCCACCGGGACAATCAGTCCTGAGGACCGAAGGGATGCCGTCCAGACAGGGCCTGCTATGGGCCACACTAGGGACACTCACCTGGAAGTGTTCGGCTAGCTGCTCAGGTGTGTGCAACCCACTGGTGAGTCCTGTGGAGCTAGGAGGCGGAGACACAGAGGAACCAATCAGAGGCACAGCACTGTGGACAGCACAACAGCGAGGGGCTAAACCTGTTCATACATCAAAGGTGCATGTGGCCTGTGTTCAGCCAGGTGAACTCGCAGCTTGATTTCCGCTGCTGCAGCTTGGCCATTCCTGTGTTATAAACAGCAAGAACACAGGACGGCGGTGTGGTGTGATGACTAGACAGCTGTGGTTATAACCAGGGTGTTGTGGGTTTCAATCCCTCTGTCTCACATGGTGATATAATGAACTGATACACTGCATAATGGTTATTTAAGGCTTGCATTTCTCAGTGTTCTGTATATGATGCTGTAGGCGTAAGCTGAACAGCAGACAGAAGTATTCGATCACATATGGGACAACTCTAAGCTTATTCTGGAGCTATTTTTTTTAGAAAGCTAACCCTACTCGTACCCCGGACACCTGTGGGAGGTGTTGAGGGTCACAGTCACGCCCTGTGAGAGGCACGACGGAGCGTGCAGAGGGACAATCCTCACCGTTCCACCAGCAGCAACAGCTGTGCCCTGGAGTTCGTGATTTTCCTCTGGGCCTCCATGTTCAGCATGGATGCCGCACTCTCTCCATTGATCTCCACGATGATGTCACCCACCTGCAGGTTGGCCAGGTCTGCCTTGCTGCCTGCGGCCACCTGGGGGCGCACACACACAAAGGAGCCAGTCAGGGGCTCATTTTTCTATATGATGGTTGGGGAAGATCCATGAATCATACAGCAGCTAGAGACCAGAGAGAAAATGTTTATTGATGTAGAATGGTCTTGACATACAGCTCATACTCTACTGTGTGCCACTATTACTGTGTGCAAAAGACTGGGTTTGTTTATTAGTGATGGTCACAACAAATGATTCTGGCAAATGAATTATGCATGAATCTTCTGTGGTCATCCTATGAAAAAACATGAAGGAGGACAGTGCTGGAGAATGAGCTTACAGATACAGAGAGCTTTCAGATTACAGAGAGTGAAGCTACAGGGGCCAAAATGGAGCTAGCAATAATGTTCTGATTGAAACCAATCATAGGGTATTGTGGTGGAGAGCAGAGCCTTTTGATTGGTTGGTATAAGCCTGTGATTGACAGTGTATTGCAGCTTTGCTAAAAGAAAGGGCTCTAGGGGCTGTATGAATGGATTATTTGCATGGTGTATCATTCACTCTGGGAAAGGGCCTCCGCTATGTAAATTATGTAGAATGTAAATGTAATGATACAATTGGTCTGGGGGCCTTCTGAGCAGGCTTACCTTGGAAACAGTTATTGCCTTTTTGAAGTCCCTTCCTCCAGACAGTCTGAAGCCCCAGGGAGGTGGGCCAATAAGGTTCAACTTTAGTGACATCACTTGACCCCAGATCACTGCCCACTGCCCCAACCCCAAGAATGTTTACCTATAGGAGACAGGAGGAGAAGAAAAAGACAGCGATATCACAAATGATCTGCATTTGGACCCAGCTAGTAAGCTTGTTGAATTCCACATAGTAAGTTCTGTCTCTGCCATTGCTGAAGCTGTTCTGATTTGCTGCCTTATTACTTCCATTCTTAAAGGGGTGTGGTCTAAAACACCCAATTTTACTATAGAAACACAGAGAGCCCCGGAACCTTCTGTTACCAACCAGAACCTCCCAGATGGAAGCCAAGATGAAAAGAAGGGGCTGAGTGTCTGGTCATGATGAAATATCTGTGGTGACTGTCAGGGTGTGAGGGGAGAGGACCCAGGTGCAGACAATGTGGGCAGTACGAAAAAGGCTTTAATGGAAAGTCCAGAAATCACAAGCAAAATTGAAGTCAGAAAAACAGTCTGAGTCAGTAACCAAAAATCCAATGGAAAGCAGACAACATCCAAAAACAGCAGGCAAAAGAGAAATCCAGGCCAAGCAGAGCCGGTAACAAGCAGAAACCGAGCAGGCTTACAAACAAGCAGCGGGAAGAAAACAGCTAAAACACTGAGACGATCAGGCTAAGAACAGGGAAAACAGCAGGGTATATGTAAGCGGGGGGATGATGAGGGGAAGAGACACAGGTGTGTGTAACAGGCTACAGGTGATGGGCGTGGCCGAGTAACAGGAGGGCGGGGAGGCAGGTGGGACAAGGAAACACAAGGACCTGAAAGCAAAAACAAAAGACACACCCACACAGACAGACAGGGAAAAGCACACAAAACCAGAGGACCTCAGATAGAGGTCCTGACAGGTGACTCTGTGTGAGTGACTCAGCCTGTATCCCCAGATGAGAGGCAGCACCTGCCTCACCTTCCTCTAATCTCTCAGACTGATCTGTGTTCAAACCAAACTTCCACACAACCGGAACGAAGTGGACCAGCAGGAACCGTGAAACAGGTGATTGACATGGATTTAAAAACATCTAAACTGCTTCACAAATTCCAAAGTGGCCCTCTTTTAACAAGTCAGATATTAAAGGACCCAGGACACAACCACAACAGACACTGCACTCAGAATCATCAGCCTGATGGAAACACAGCAGTCTCTGTGTTTTTGCTGTCTTGTCCCTCTCCATGGCATTTACACTGCTGTGCAGGTGTGTGTAAGATGTATAATTCATATTCCCAGCACTGCTGCAAGCCACAGGCCAGGTCCCACAGGCTCTGAGGCCCAGCTGTTGAGCGGGTGGGTGTGTGTGTGTGTGTTTGGGGGGGGGTGTGACAGATACACACATGTGTCAGCACTCAGGGTCTGCTGTGGAGATGAGATAAGGAGGTACTTAATGGGGGCAAACCCCTGTCCCCACCCACACCCACTAACATCTGCACACACCGTCCACTCAACACTGCCCTGGCAGCATTCCGATCAGTACTGATCCCGGATCAGTTTACGCATTTTCCCACTTGATGGTCAGAGGTAAGAATAGGGCCGTATAAACCGATCCTGGATCAGTCATAGAGAGGATGCAGAGCCAGCAGTCCAGCTTTCGAACAATGTAATCTTCACGGATACTGTGTGAAAAGCCTAGACTCTGCCCACATCACCTGTACAGACAGCAACTGACACACATCCCCTGTGCTGCTGGAGACAGACCCAGAAGAGAGTTCTCGTCAGACGTTACTCCGGGCTCAAGAAACTGGTCAGTCCTGTTGCAGAAGCAAACCTTCAGCAGAACCTCTGTGCAAACAGTGACCCATGCAAAGCCAGGAACCCGGAGCTGCTCAGCACAGAGCTGCAAGCCAGTCATTTACCTGCCATTTGCACTCAGGCTAACGACTCCGACACAGGTGGGGTCTCCTCATATCTCACCTGGCTCACTGATAAGCCTTAGCAGGAGGGTCTAGAGTGCTATTATGAGACCCCAACACCCAGGGAAAGTGCCTGGATGGACCTGCCAATCACTGAAAAGGCCACTTTGCAAGGCCCACTTTGTGGTGTGTCCTTGGTACATCCAAGTCATCATGTTTCCTGCATCGATGTTTCAAATAACCTTTTGTCCAAAAAAAAGCTTAAATCGGTTTTGAGCTGGTAATATATTTTATTATTTAATATTTTATTATTGTGTGGTCTGTAAGACAGTTTCCCCCCACTCTTTGTTTTCACTATAGCGTTGGAGTCAGCCCGTCATCCACAAATTAATGTAAAATGTAAAAATGTATTTCTTTGCAGATTTTTCTGCTGTTGGGGCTAGTGGAAAATGTGGTGGTAAAGCGTTATTGCTTTCCTCTTGACGAAAACAGCTGCTGACTGCGCAAAGACATTGAAGCAGCAATCTACCCGTTCAATAGCTGTCCACCTGTGTCATATTTAATCATACTGGAGCATCTAAGAAAAGCAAAGGTGTTTGGGCCATACCAATTTAAAGCAGAGCTCCTTAAATGCCATGAATGGCATAAACGGCACAGCACAGACAGCAGTTTCTGAATCATGACCAACAGTGTTACGTATTTCTGTGACCTTAAACTTCTTCAAATAACAAACTTTTTCATCACTCACAGATAGAGTGAGGGATTGGTAGCTTCGAGGGATGTTTAAAATACTTCGATAACAATGATGCATCTGTTCTAAAACCATACTCTTTGTGTATATCTGAGGACCTATACGTTTTAGAGTTATAAACGAAACCATCTTGCCATTAACGAAGACGGCAGTAAGAGAACAGCGAACTATTCGTACTTACCAAATTCGCCCACCTTAAGCTGAAAGGGAAGACATTATTTTAGCCCCCCAAAACTAACGGATAAAGATGCTCTTCTCATACGTGAGGCTCCGGTACTCCGGTCCTGGATGCAACAATACAAGACGCCCTTGTGCTCAAGACGACTGCAAGACGCGCACACTTCCGTCATGACGTGCGCCCCAAACAGCAAAGATAACCGCTGTATGTTTAGCGTTTCCCTTCCTCCTGTTTGAGAAGAAAAGATCTGACATGATGACAACTCTTCAGTGCGCTCTTGTTTATGCTGATCACGTGACCGAATTATTGCTAGTGTCGTGGGTGCATGTTTTTTCATGCAAAAGTTACTCTTCTGAAGGCTTCCATCGATGAGATCGCATTTAAAGTTTTAAATTCAAAAGCAGAACAATGCGTTTTAAATATAATCCAGCGCAGCCACAAACCCGCCTATCGCCACCTGCAGACGCGCGCCCTATCAGCTGAAAAGTAATTGAAAAACAGGACAGTAGGCCTATGGGGGAGTTTATTTCCTAGGAAATTTAATCCAAAACCATACTGTGCTTAATAATTCAACAGGCAGTGCTTTGTAAGCATCGGAAAAATATTATATTTGAATAAGGCTGAGCCCCCATTTCACGGGGACCGCTAAGAGCGTTGTAATTGGTGTTACAGAATGTTGTCTCAGCAATCGTTCAGATCAATGTAACTGGCTACATTGGGTAGCATTAAGAAGGAACTAAATGCACCGTTGCTGGGCTTCTTAACTAGGTATACGGTAGTGAATTTATTTCCGGATTAATACGGAGTGTTAAATCATCGCAGTTCAAGTCACAGTGAAAATCGCAGTGACTGCACGCCACACTTGTGTCGGTGAGTTCCAGAGGATGTGGGACATGACCAACAGAGATCGGAGAATGTGAATACGTTCCAGCACCCACACTCGCGTTTGCACATGGATAGCATGCCCTCACAACCACAAAAAATGGACAATGAAAATATGTCAATGAAAATGAAAATAAATATAAAAATATGTCTTTATTCAAGAATGAATCATTTATTTACATTTATACATTTATTTCACACTGCATGATGCGTATACATCATTTAATCCATGAAAATGCATATCCCCAATATGTGAACGGTTTACAATCTTGCCTCAACACAGAGGATTTTAGGTTTGCATGTTTAGGTAGGCATATTTGCATTCATTCATTTCACAATCACAGCATGATTACACAGGATTGTGTGGGTTTAAATAGCTGGATATCCCTGGAAGCAGTTCATCTTAAGAGCAGCTGTAGTGCCAAACACAGGATTCAAACCTACAACCATCCGTCATCTAAACATGACTTTACACCACTATGCTGCTTTGAGCAGACACCGGTCATTCCTGGTCAAATCCCTGTTGTCAAGTGCAATCCCAAAACCCCTTAGCAGCGTATCTGTGCCTGTCCTACATGGTAGGCATGGCGTCTGTTCGTGGGACCACAACACCGGGATCTGCATGTCGCTTATGACAGGTTCACCCCATCAGGGCCAACGATTCGGAGGGGCGTGGCTCTTCCTCTCCCTGCGCCTCCTCCCGACCCTCTTTGCAGTCAGCCGCTCAGTCACACGATTGGACAGCGGCACAGGGGGCAGGTCGTGAACTCTGCGGTCACTCTAACCGCACACGGTTCACAGAGGCACCGATGACCACAGGGCAGGAACACAGAAGCATTCTCAGACAAACAGACGGAGCAGTCCTCCTGCTGGTTCCAGCCTGGACACACAGACACAGAGACACTGTCATGCACCAGCGTAGGACCACATCCCCCTCCCCCTCGGACTAGTGGGGCTACAGTGTCCTACACAGCATGCACCCTTAAAGCCAGAACCACAAAATGATCTACAAATACTTTCCAGTACCTAAGAACCTCATATATTAACATTAAAATAAAATATCTTGGCCTTCCTATAGCTTCAATTTATTATGACTGTTATGTGTAAATGTGAGTTCATCCAGCACATATGATCAGAGGACTCTTGCAGTGCAGTGAGTGACTCTGACCTGCAGGGGGCGATGTCGGGTCTTGCTGGGAGGTGGAGCTATGGCGAGGCTGACAGCGCCGTCCATTATAGACACACAGGCAGCTGTCCCCAGGAGAGACACGGGCAGGAGGCGGGACGGGGCAAGACCTTTGGACCCAAAACTTTCCCTTCTTTGATCCTGAGACCAACGGGGGAAGCAAACAGACAGACAGACAGACGGTCAATCAGCGGCAGGATAAAGCCCTCTCCTCCTCTTGTTTGCATGTGCGAGTGTGTGATTGCAAGCTATTCCAACAGTATGACTGATTAATACTGAGCAGCTGTATTCCTGAGTCTGGACTGTAAAAGCAGAATTTTTTAATACAGACATGCTCCCCCACAGATTTAACCAAAGCAAAGTCTCCGGAGAGGATGAGAGACTGACCTAGCAGCTGCACAGCGCGTGTCTGCCCGTACACATCGATCACGGCCCATAATTCCTGCCTGACGTCCACTCCCTCCAGCAGCAGGTAGCGCTTGCGGTCAGAGCCCTCAATGAAGACCCTCCCACAGGCCTTCACCCAGAACTCCACCTCCATGCCCAGCTGGGCATACACCGCCGGAATGGGCGCCACCCAGGACCCGGGCGTGGCGGTGAGGCCGGGTAAGGCCATGGCGGGGACAGAGGCGCACGAGGGGAGGACGGAGGTGAACCCCAGACGCAGCGCCCCCTCCCAGTGCTGGTCACTCCGCTCCACACGCAGACGGATCCTCTCCCCGACCTGCACCGGCCGGCAGCTGAACGCCAGCCCCTGCTGGAAGGTGTCCTTGGCCCTCTCCGCCCGTCGGGCCCCCTGGCTGAGGGAGAGCCGCGCCCCCACGGCCACCGTGTGGAAGGCCAGAGGCCCCAGGCAGCCACGCCCACAGCTGTGGGGGGGCCAGTGGGCCTCTGAAATGAACAGGGGGGAGGAGAGAAGTTAGTGTCAGCACTCTGCTGATGAAAATCACTAACCAAAGGGTTTGGCTGCTCTCAAGTGCGTCTATTTTACTGGAGACATTCCTTACTAGACTACCTTATCTGGGCACGGGGGAACTTCCTGCTGACAGAACCAACTAGATAATCAATAACAAATAACAAACTATAAAGATAACATTATCTTATCATTAGCAGACTTTATGACTGTTATCACTCTGTTTCTGTTGCATTATCTTGTGTGTTACTTTCTCTTTCTTACTTTCACCAAAACATTGAGAGTGTCCTTGAGTTTATGGGTTTTTTACAGTTCAGTGCTGCTGTGTTATTGTAGGGCTGTTTTTGAGTGGTTCATCTGAATCACGGTTCAGCAAACCCTGCCCTGCTCCTGCTCCTCTCCAGCTAGACCCCCAGCGTCCCTGTTTCACTCAACACACCATGACAGCATATACAGCATTTTATATGATACAACTTATATCCCTTAATTTACTCCAAACTTAATCGTGTCAAAGTAACGGAGCAGAAAGAAGCAGGACAGCTGAAAGTTTTAACGCTTCATCTTTTATGCAGCCCCTTTCTGCAACCACCGTTTGGATATATCAGGCTTGTGCCACCACACCAGCCACAGCACTCATAAAAGTTTCCCTGTGCACTGTAGTGAACCAAGCACGTATCTGAGGGCATCAGAGCAGCCTGCAGGTGGAGACTGGATTGATTTTAATAACTTTAATGTACTTGAAGTGTGCACTGTGCAACTGTATTATCTAGGAAAATACAAGTATCGGAACGGGACTCGGTATCGGCAGATATTAAATGACATATTAAATGAGTCGGATCGGGATTGGGGCAAAAAAACTTGATCGGGACATCCCTACTTGACACACACTGTATATGATATGTATGATATACAGTGATATGATATAAGATATAAAGGCACACTAATTATCATTATCATGAGAAAACTCCAGAAACTACATCCAGATTTTCAACAGTGGCACCTGTAGTGTTTGTTACCTGTTTGCCTCATGTTTTGAATTAATTTATTAGCATAATACATATTTATGCTGTGAATATAGAGTCATAAACAAGCCCCAAAAACTGCACACAAAGTGTTTAAACATTTTTAATCCAAATTCCACTGTCAAAAAATTGTGTTACGTTGCAGACAAAGGTGTTGATATTCTGCTACGTGTTTACATGCAGTGCCTAGTGCTGCGGTGCAAAATGACGGTAAAGCCGCCAAGAGTGTCGCCTCTTGGAAGAAAATGGAACTCAGGGTTCCATACTCATATTCACAGGTATTTGGTTGGATGTGCTGGGCATTATAAACCCTGTTAAAGACATTTATGACAAACACTTACCCTTGGTTTCATTTCAAATACTTATCAAATCCATGCCATAAAAACCCATAAAAATTATATATTGAGAATATATTTTGACACTATATAGTTACCTCAGTAAATTTTGCACCATTTTGGTGCTTTGCGATATATTTCTGATTTGCATTAATATATTTGAATTATATTTACAAAATATTCTTACGTTTAACAACATATTTTTCAGTATATTACAATATATTTCATTTCCATATAGGAACATAAATAAACAATCTGAAGCTCCATTCAGATGTACTTTTAATTGTGAAAAGTGTGAGGCAAAGCTGCAGAAATGACGGAGTAAAATGAGGGACGTCTTCTCCCATCTCTTTCCCTACAGCATCATGGCTTTTCCTCACAGAAATATGGGCAGCAGTGTAGCAAAATGATCAGGATGAAGGCTTGCAACTGAAAGGTTCCTGGTTCGATTCCCAACTAGGGCACTGCTGCTGTACCCTCGGTCAAGGTACTTAACCCACAATCATCTCAGTAAATGTCCAGCTGTATAAATGCATAACACGTAAAAATTGTAACCTGTGCTGCTTGCTTTGGATAAGAACTCCTGCTAAATGACAGTAATACAATGCAATGTAAATATAATGTTCTTACCATTTGTACCAGGCAGTGCCTTCATCCTCCTCAGTGTCCTGCCTCTGTGGGTTGAATGGGGTCTCGCTGTGCCGTCTGAGGGGAAGTCAGGTGCAGGACAGAGGAGGGACAGTTTTAAACCCCTGTGCACATGTGACTCTGGTTAACATCCTAAACCACCCTCAGGGACGGAGGTGAGGAGAAGAAACGTGGGTGTGTCTGTGTGTGCATCTGTGGGGGTGGTGACGGGTGGGGAGTGGTGTGTGTATGACTGAGAGCTTATCAGTCCTCTGCTTTGTTGATTTTCTGTAAACCACAGCAATCACACAGGAATGAATTTCCTTTCACACCATGTCTGCATAGACGGTGCTGGTGCTATGTTGCTGAAATCTTTTGAATGTGGTGTGATTTTCCCCATTTTATGTCTTATTTTATGAGTTTAGAGACTGCAGTATGCTTTGTGATGCATGCTCATGATTAGCACTGTGTAATATGAACTTTAACCTTAGTTCCATATCCATAAATCCATAATTCAGAATGCTGAGAGAGGATGAATGTGAAAGAAACCCATGCTAAATTCCAGGTAACCACAGATCCTTACTGCTTAGAAATCATGTGTGTGCCTGTGTGTGTGTGTGTGTGAATGCTGTTGCGGGTGAATGTGTGTGTGTGTGTGTCTGTGTGTATGCTTGTGCAAGTGAATGTGTGTGTGTGTGTGTGTGTCTGTGTGTATGCTTGTGCAAGTGAATGTGTGTGTGTGTGTGTGTGTGTGTGTGTGTGTGTCTGTGTGTATGCTTGTGCATGTGAATGTGTGTGTGTTTGTATGTATGTATGTGTGTGTGTGTGTGTATGCGTGTGTGTGTGTGTGTGTGTGTGTGTGTGTGTGTGTGTGTGTGTGCGTGTGTGTGTATGCTTGTGCATGTGAATGTGTGTGTGTTTGTATGTATGTATGCGTGTGTGTGTGTGTGTGTGTGTGTGTGTCTGTGTGTGTGTGTGTGTGCGTGCGTGCGTGCGTGTTCTGTTGTGCCCTCGGTGTGCTGTCAGTCTGGGAGCCTCAGAGTCAGAGTTAGTCTGGTTTTGCTTTACCTGCTTAGTAATGAGCTGAAGTGCTGTGCACCAAACTGACAGGAAGCTGTGGTTTCCTGCTTGGTCTTTGCGCTGGCGTTGGCCTTTGGTCTTTGAAGAAAGACTGTATTCTGTTGAATTTCATTCAGCTTTGTTTATGGATTTATTCATTTATCTTTATTGCTACTAATATTAAAAGTTTTATTGCTTTGTTTTTATTGTCCCTCTTTAACATATGTGCTAGCTGTGAAGCAAACTCACAGATGATATTAAATTTGACTTTTGTTCAGGTTGCTCAAATTATTTTCCCAGCTCACCCCTGGATTTAATCAGTATCTTTAAAGTCAAACTCAAGTGTCTCTTCAAAAAAATAAAATAAAAGAATACATTTTTAAATAAAAAGGATCACTTGCATTCATCCGTCACAAGCACGAATGCTGATTACATCCTGGGGTTAATTTGGCCAGTTTTGCCGGTAACATAAAGCTTTGGACAGCTGGACGCTACTGAGGGTTTACTTACAGCAGCTGCCGGTTTGCTCCATTGTGCTGCTGTTACTGCGTGACTATAACCGCTCCGTTGCTTTGATCTGATGCAGTTTAAAGGTCAGGGACAGAACAGTCATACTGAAACCAAAAGCTACGGGATGATGTCACCACACTCTGGGCCACATGTATCAACGGTGCGTAGGCACTAAGATCGTGCTGAGCACTTTTCTACACATAAAACGCTATTTATGAAAAGATACTTCCCGGGAAAACATCCGTTTCTCGAGGTGGCGCACGCATAAAATTTGTAATTTGCAGATTGGCGACACAAAGAGTCACATACAGGTGGCTTTGCAATAGTGTGATATCGTGACAAGGAGCAGGGATTCGAACCCAAAGGTTGCTGGTTAAACTCCTAAGCGACCACTGCTGTTGCACCCTTGGGCACGATACTCAACCTGAATTTCCTCGGTAATAATTAGCTGTATAAACAAATACTGTACATATTATGGACAGCCATGTAGGGTGCTTTACCTAAGCAAGTTTAATATACAGTGTAACCAGTTGTTGAAATGTACTGTACATGTGATTTGGATTCAACGTTTGCATACAATATATCTTTATATTTCTGAACATCAACAAAATACACATTTTAAATCGAATCAAACCAGACAGGTCACAAGCTTATTTTTTGGAAACCTGACATTAAATTAAAATGAGAACTTTTCTCAGTCTCCGATTCGATGCATCCGATGCACTTAAACTGATGACTGAGTTAACTTAGAATTAACATAACTGACTAACTTAGAAATTTGTTTTGTAAAGGTTTGTCTGGCATTGCCTGATTTCTTTTTGCAGAAATATTTCGTGGTTCGTGGTGTTCCCGTTACGTAACCGCTTTTATCTGTAGTATAATTATTGGCACTCTCAAAGACAAGCGGTCGCGTTTGGCTGCGAACGGACATTCCCTCAACATCTCTCTCTCTCATATTATATATATATGTATATATATATACACTGTGTAATGTAATGTAATGAATGTAAGCGTAACTTTTGGCTTTGATTCTGCAGTAGACATAAACAGCTAGCTATAAAGCCATAAAACAATCTCGTTATCACAAGTGAGTAAACGATGGTTTCCTATCGCCGGCGCATTCCCCTGAACTACGTGTGATGGATTTACAAGAAACGCTCTCCTCTTCTTGTCAGGTTATTTCAAGGAAACGATCTTGGTTGTGTGTTCGGGACAAAGTCAGGATTGTCTCTGTAACCAGTGTCTTCAATTGCGTAAAATGCATGTTTCGACTTCACTACATAGTTCTAACAAAACGCATTTAACTTCTACTCTCATGCAGATTAAGTGTCACATATAATAGAATGCATATGGGGGAATGTTCCATGTCGGCTTTGTTTCCTCATTTAGCAAACATCGTCAAACCTGACCGTTTATGTTCTATTGCGATGGAAGTCGCTCTGGATAAGCTGCTAAATGCATGTAAGATAATGTAATGTAATGTAACCGGGAAAAATATTGGTGCCGCTTTTGAGTTACTTACAGTAAGAGTATTTTTCAACTATAACTCATAAAACAACCGGTCTTCTGTCACAAGGTCTCATCTCATTATATGTAAGGTGTCCTCCATTTCTATCACGAGGAAAATTAAACCATGAATCAAATATCATAGCATCTCCGAACTTCCTGCTCAATACCTGGGGTTAGATGTAGTATACAAAGTGGCCACTAGATGTCCCCAAATCCTCAATCAATTTGAGCGTTGTGAGATCCCAAGATAAGATTTTAACGCGAAACAGGATATATCGACAATGAGCAAATTAAACCCCCCCCCCCCCCCAAAAAAAAAAAAAAAAATATATATATATATATAGTATATTCAGTAGTATATATATATTCAGTAGAAATATATCCTTAATTATCCGTAAAAAGGGTACCCTGGCAACAATGGAAAGGCAGTTTACTTAACTGTAAGAGCATGGGCTCCTACAATGCTTACAGTATCATTACGTACCCAAAACATGTCTTGGATAGATGCCTTGAATTGAATATGTTTGACTAGACCACACTAAATGGAATTATAATTGTTTTTGCGCTGACCTGAGAAGAGTTTTGGGTGTAACTAGGTCGCTTAATCTACAGTTGATTCATTGTGTACCATCCACTGGACAAACACCCACAGGTACACTCACCGCCCACAGCTGTCAATATGACTGACAGTCCTGCAGGTTTAATCTCTCTTGGGTTTTGCGCAGACAAGGGTTGGCAAGTGGCTTCCCCTAAACTTCGCCACATGGAGCACTGAGAGGACAAGCCTTTTTTTATATGAGTGATTGTGGTTTGTGGTTTTCAGTCATAGCATTGATGGTGTGACATACCCCTTGAAACTCTCTGCCCTCAGCATTTCTCACCTCTGACCTCTGACCTATGACCAGATGGCCACAGTGAATGAGCTCCTGGGTGCACTAGGTTTAGCAGGAAACAGTGCAATGTGCAAGGCAATGGTACATATGAATATTCAGTGCAGCTGCACAGGCAATGAGCACAAACACACAAAATCATGACTATCCAAGCACTCATAGTCCCAAAAGCATATAATGAACGAATACGCAACATATTATTTCACTTCTAGCAGGATGTATTTATTAGCATGTATGCACTAGCTATCACAGCACTGTGTGAAGGGGGTGACACTGCTCAGATGTGGTCAGCTAGTGTCCTGTGTATAACGTCTGTAACGCTACTTAATTAGATGCTCTCTGTACCTATCTCTGTAGAGTCTGTACAAATCCTGGGCTGGCAATAGGACCAATGGAATCTGCATAGTTTACACTACAAAAATATGGGCGATAGACAGGAGGACAGAGGAGAATAGCAAATACAGTCCGACAGATATGTATTTTGTGCCTCAAAAGACAAATAAGTGCTTCTGCCTGAGGATGGTCAGAAACGGGCACATAAACAAGCGTGCAGACAGACAGACAGATAGACAGATAGACAGACAGACAGACAGAAAGAGAGATGCAGAGGCAGTCAGGCTGAGGGGCAGCAGAATATACGACTGACAGATACACAGACACTGGAAGGGACAAACAGACGTCCGGATCACCGAACAGAGAAATCAAAAAAGTGCCAAGCGGCTGTGCAAACAAGCAAATACTTGTTAGAGTAAGCCTGCACCAGAGACCACATTTATGGGAACAGCGACCTCTCCTGGAGCTTTTGGGTCTTACAGTGTCTGAGAAGTCTCAAACAGCAAGGCCTGCTCCACCACCATCCAATAGCAGCTTTGCCTCTCAGCTGGCAGCCAATAGGAGAAGGGTTGAGGGCTGAGCCAGGGCTAGGCCCTGCCTATATTGTGACTGTGGCTGAGATTCTTTACCAAAGAGGTGTCACCCCTTGTCATTTCTGACCTCAGAGAAAAGAGCAGCAGGAAAAGCCATTTGTCTTACCAGGCTACACTAATTCTGCTGTGACGTGTGGCAGAGAAACAGCACCTGGGCTTCCTTTGGATTAACACACAATGGCAACAAGCTGGTGGTGATAACAGAGCTTCCTGCCGGCACACACATCTGAATCTCACCCTGAACTCCAGCGACCCCTGAGGCCTAAAGAGAGAGAGGAGTACCCAGAAGACGTGACCCCGCAACACTCACACCCTACTTCAGAACTTGTCCCTCAGAAAATCATTAAAGGACGGACACCCCTGAAGACACAACAGAGCGATACCTTTCAGGCTCCTTCAGGCGGGTGTTTGATGCTGGATCTGAATTCGGGAGGAGCTGAAGCAGAACCCCATGGATCCCAGTGTCCCGGGTTCTCTGTGGGTCCATGGTGGCCCAGGTCACCTCCCTTTGGACTTCAAGGCACCTGTGTGCCAGTACTCTCTGCAGAACCCCTTCTACAAGCTGCCCCCTGGACCCCCAACCAGCACCCCGCTGCTGACCACCACAGCCTACCCCATTGGGGGCATCCTCGCCCCCCCTGGCACCACCTCCTTCATGCCCGGGTGTCCTCCTGCAGGGGGTATGGGGACTGCACCCAACCCGGGCGTCTGCTACACCCAAGACTGCACCCCTGCCCTGAGTAGCTTCTCAAAGCCTGGCCCAGCATGTGGAGCAAGGACCTGGAGCCCCGGGTTTGAGTCCAGAGGAGGGGCACAGCAGTGCATCGTCGGTGAGTTGCTTTCATGCCCAAACATGCTTCATCATTAACTCTGCATTCTGCCCGAGGTGCTTGGTGATATCGCCAGGGCCACTGCCAAGAGAGGATCGGCAATGGTCATAACTGATTTCTTAGACTGATATAAATGTCACATTAATTTTTATTATTAGTAGGAGTAGCTGTATACATATATTACTACAACAACTACTACTAGTAGTGGTAATAACAATGCAAGTATTTATTTACTTGGAAGAGAGTCATGTCAAGGGAAAATGGCCATTGACTTCCTATCACTTTTAACAATAAATAAGCTGAAAAAAAGCCTACAATGAGTGTAACTGTTTCTGCATACATGCAGTGCCTGGTAGTGATCCTTCAGACCAGTTATGTAGTACTTGCATCATAGTTTTGTTAATAGTATAGTATTTCCATTATCACTCTGGATAAGAGCATCAGCTAAATGGCAGTGATATAATGTAATAATGTAATGTGCACACGGAGCCTTGCAGACATTAAGATCTCCTAACCAGTGCCAGTGACCCAAGCGCCTCAGCACTTACACACGGTGTGGGACAGTGACCTGTAAAAGCAACAGCACGCTATCCAGGCTGCACTTAGGAGTGTTCGGATACTGCTTCAGGACAGGACTGCTCTTGGATTCTCAGTCATTTACAGTGCGTATAGGAGAGTACTGCTCACTTTTTTAAAATCAGTTTTTAGTCCATGACATCTTTTAAACCTCTCTGCTTATACACACTGTACCGGTTTCAATCACTGTTCACAGTGACAAACACCAAAAGGGTTTTTTCAGTAAGGGTTTAATCAGTTTCAACAATGATAGCTTACTAGCATAATGACAGTATTGAATGAATACAATATCTGTAATGTGACATAAAGGTACTTCTACCTCTGTAAAGCACTTTGTGTTACAGCCACGCATGAACGCTAAGGTAAAGGTGAAAACTTGATGATAATAACAACTTTTGAGAATGTGATAATCTGTGAGAGAAATAGGAACAGGTTAAGTCCTGGGCACCATGGGAGGGGGAAGATTAGGACCCCCTGTCATGTGACTGTGTGGGGTGATGTGCTCATGCTCCAGACAGCAGTCACCATGGTGACATGCCGGGCAGGAAGAGGAACAGCAGACCCACCTTTAGCGGGCACCAGATCTTCATCCTGGAGAAGACGTTTGAGCGCACCAAGTACCTGCCCGGGCCCGAGAGAGCCAAGCTGGCCTACTCCCTGGGGATGAGCGAGTCGCAGGTTAAGGTGGGGCACTCTCTGCAGTACACACATCTGTGCACATATACATGCATACACACACACACACACACACACACACACACACACACACAAACACACGCATACATACACACACATACATGCACACCAGACACACTCATGCACAGATGCACACATTTACATGTACACACACACACACACACACACACACACACACACACACGAAAGTAGGATTGTATCATTGCTAACTGTAGTACCTCTATTACAGAGAGTAAAACTCTATTACAAGTGAATCGGCATTAATCTCCTTATCTTAAACATGCACCCTCTGTCTCTCAGCGCAGCCTGGTGTCTGGCTGGTTTTACCTGCTCTTTCTCTCCTGCAGGTGTGGTTCCAGAACCGACGCACCAAGTGGCGTAAGAAGAGTGGGTCGGAGCCAAGCTCCACGCAGACGGGGAAGGGGGAGGAGGGGTCAGGGGGTCCGGAGAACGAGGCGGAGGATGAGGACTATAACAAGCCTCTGGACCCCGACTACGATGACGAGAAGATTCAGCTGCTGCTCCGCAAACACCATAGGGCCTTCTCTGTGCTGCGACTCGGACCACACCACCTGTAACACACACACACATACACACCAACACACACACAAAGATACACACACACACACTCACTCTCACACACACACACACACACAAAGATACACACACAGACACTTACACATATACAGTAGCTGGAATTACAGAGGCTACAGCTCAGATCTGGTTTGCTGCTGCTGGCAATGCTAGACCTCTCTGTACAGTATGACATGGTCAATAACTCTTTTGTTTCCTTTGAGATGGATTGCACATCATTGCTGTTGATGTTGATCACAATTGCGACCATTATCATGGTCATGACCACAGAGTTTGAGCAGTTCCGTCCCTGTCCAATATCAGCTTCATCCACACACTACCGTTTCCTCACAGTGTGACGATTAGCATTGTATTCTCTCCTGCATTGTCACATGGATTAAGGCACTAGCAGTAATGATGATAATGAGACAGAAATAATGAGACATAACTGTAAATACATGTTTTGCTGAGTAATCTGCATAAACACTGGGTTTTAACCCTCTTTAAATGAGGTGGGAGTATTCAGAAAATCAAGTAGGTAATTGAAAGTTTTGCATTGTGTATGCAAACATGTTATTCTGTCTTAAACCGAGAATTTTGCAAATCAGTTCACCCTGTGTGTTAAATGCTTTACACCCAAAGAAAGTGTTTTGAAAAATGACTCAAGACAACTGTAAAAAAACATGCAATAGATTATATATATATTAATTAAATTATTGTTGACAGTTTTATTGTCAAATAAAACATTCTGGAATAACTTGAATGTAGTGATTATTGCATCTGATCTCTGGGAGTTTATCCTTATATTCCCAGTTGTGATTGCTTCTCCATAACCACGACTGTCTGAAATCTAAGGTCAAAGGTCAGGCCGATCCTGAGGATCCCAGCTCTACCCAGTGGGTGAGGAAGACTGATGATGGAGAGCCCTGCAGTAAGATGCAGAAACCACTTCCATCAACACATCTCTTCTGTCTCACATCTCTTTTTTTTCGTCTTGTCATTCACACCATTTCCAGTGTTGGCTCTCAACACAGCAGGAATCAAACTGACTGCAGCCTATCAAGATACGGAGGGCGAGGGCAGTCTATCTGCAAAGGGAGAGTCCATTTGAAAACACACACCCACTGATAAGGTTTAAATAGGGCTGCACACCAAATCAAGGTTTCAGTATCACGCCGGATGTGACCTGCACTAGCTAAACATTCCTACTGTTCCGCCCTCTGTTCATATGAATTAAGATATACGAAATATCATAATGCATATGCTGACAGGGTATATCAGGCAAAGAGCATGCAAGCCCCCTGACCTTGCTGCCGTGTGCACCGTGGTTCCATGAAGAAAAAAGGTGTGGAGTCTTAAGTCATTTCAGCAGCTGCCTTCATAAGCAATCTGCACTCAGGTGTAATGTAGATGAGACTTAAAGATTCAGACATTTCAGAATGCTTCCTTCATCACTGAAACGGTGTTATTTGTATATTATGTTAAAAGCGTCAGTCTTTCAGCCTCAGTGTTATATAAAAAAAAAGTGTAAATGCTTACATTTTACAGAAATTTTTCTGATCAACACCACTCTGATTTTAAGATTTAGGCTTAAATGGGAGTGAGATCCACATACAGCGAGTCAGGAACATGCTAATGAAAACAGGGACATTTATGCGAAATTATTCTCTAATGAACTACAATATCTGTAGTAAAGTTTTAGAGTTCGGTGTGTAAAGGCTGCCAACAGAACAGCAACTGCCCTTGGTCAGAAAGTGTTCTGAAACAGAACCTTAGTCTCATCTTTATAAAAGCATTTCAGTGTACACATTTTGTGAATGTAGGAACAGATTCATTACATGCATAATCCAAAAAAATACACCTGTGACATGATGACCGATAACAGATAATGGTATTACTCTAAATAATGTAAAGCTGTTTCTCTTGTGGGAATCTTTATCTAAATAAATGGTTCATGACTTGTTGGAAATAGCAGCCAGGCCAACAGAGGCACAAAAGTGTATACTGACTGAATGATTACATTAACAAATCACAGTATTCAAGATTCGAGATCCAAACATGATCTGACTGCATTCATTTGTTTGGCCCGCCCCTCCTGGGCATGACAGTGTTGCAGCAAGACCTAACTGGACTCATTAAAAAGCAATTTAAGTCATGAACAAAACTGGCTGCTATGGAGGTCAAGGGTCTAAAAGCTCGAGGTCATCACAGATCAACACAGCAGGAATGAAGGTTGCTAACCATGACCTGGTCTGACCAAGAGGCCCCTGTTCTTCTTCACTGACAATGCCTTGAATTGAAGCCTCCATCCACATTCCTGCTTACTGCTAGTTGACATCTACAATAACTAATGTAACTGCTATGGACACGTAGAGTGCCAAAGAGGCTGTTTCAGTATGGAGCAGCATAAAAATCCGTGCCACCTACATACATGGCTGGCCGTCAATTAGGAGCAACCTAAGAGTCAAGACTCAAAGTCACATTGAACAGGAATGACAGAGTAGTGCCCACAACAAAACAGGAACCAATACTCTCAAGTTCATTATTTCAAGACATTATGATGGAGTGTGCAACAACTACAATATCCATGATAACCAGGCCTATTATTGATTTTAGAATCCATTAAATCTCTCTGCCAATAAGAGGGGCTTTTATCTGTACACATAAAGCATTTGTTCTGGTGTAAGGCTAGTCAGTAGGTAAACATACACAACACAATTAAATGCGACACTGTAATGCAACCCCATACAAAATGCTGATACGGAAAATAATTAGGATAGAATGACTTGGAAAAACAGCGATTGCGTTTCTTTGCCAAACCCTTTTAGCACCTGTGCTGAACGATTGTGCGCAGAATTTATTATCTAGAGCAAGCTGTCACACATTTTAATTTTGTACAATGGAGGGAGCGACATAGCAAACACACACATGGCGATTTGATTTTCTTGTGGTTTGGCATGCGCGTATCTCCTGACAAACCCGACAGGCAATATGAGCACGCCTTTCTTATACGCTCACGTACCGCTTCGACCAGGACGCCATGACATCAACTACGGCTCCACTCCGCTACCTGTGCATTAAAAACCATCCAAAATGCCTATGCCTTCAGAAACTCAGCTGCGTAATTTCTTGTGGTAGGCAGAAAAAAAGATGGCGTACGGGGACTTAAATGCGAGCAACCTACGCAACAGTGGCATTGTCCTCCCTCTCATTAACTCGCTCCCTTCGCAGCTGCGTGAAACAGAGGCTCCCCCAAACTAATAGCAGTACCTTCCTTTTTCCACTAGAGGATGACATGACATTAAGCACTGGATCTAGCAAAGCAGTCGCAGACCCTCGGTCTTGTCTACTCAGTTGATATTTCCCATTAGAGCACGTCAAACTGAAAAATGTGGAAGTGATGCAAACTGCTGCCCCGTGGGACACCACATTGAATATGTCCAACATGTGAGACGCTTCCATTAAAGAACTCTCTCTGGGTTCTATTTGAAAATTATCTCTTCATCCGTGAGGTGGAGGATGGTGCAAAACCGTAGGACGATAGTTTTTTTCAATAATACATCATGATCAATCACATCAATCAAACACTGCACTAAAATACAACAGCACAGCTCCTACTGTGGAATCAAAGGAGAAAAGAAAGTAACGCTTGCTTAAATGTATAATTCAGCGTTCGGGCATTGTAGCTGGAGGCTAGTGGTTAAAGGATTCAGTAACCTGTTGAAAAAAGAAAGAAAGAAAGAAAACCTCAGGAGCAACCGTAGAATCTAGTTCTGAAATACGGTATCAGACGTCTATGGAGACAAAGGGCATTATTTGCTCGGCAGAGCTGCTTCGCCTCGGTCCGGTGTGTCTTGGCACGCAGCACCGTGTTGAGCGCGCAGGTGAAGCGCTCCCCGGTGCGGCTCACGCGTGCCAGCCGCGGCCGCTCGGTCGCTCTATCCGAAGGGCTTTATCAGCGGGGCGGGACCGCCTCATTCAACACAGCGACCAGGCAGAGATTACCATTAAAATACACTGTCAGATATCCCGTGACGAATTTCCACAGACCAACGGAAAACGTATCATCGTATTTCAAGTTACCGTAGGAGCTTGCAGAGCTTAGAAACATAGGGAAATTATAATTTAGGTAAGGGCGTAATAGCAGCCGTTCCGCGGATAAGTGATGGCTGCGCGAATCAGCACGCCCTCGTTCCGCCAGTGGCTCCGTTTCAGACAGCACACGCGCACTATTTTGCGCGACAGAAGCCAAAAATAGGACAAGGAGATTGTATAAAGAGATTGTTGAAAACTGTAACATTCAACAGGTCTGTCGCCTCTGATCACGAACAGACATCTTAACTTTAAAGTGAAGATTTACCGCCTTTTTTAAAACAATGTAATATGAATTACATAAGCACAGAAATTGATTCATGCCACACCACTCACTGTAAATATATATCCTCTTGATATGTCAGCATTAATGCATACATACTAAAATGACATAGCCATCTATTCAGTTGAAGCTTGTGACCATTTATGGTAGCAAATTCCTCTTTACATTCAACTGATTAAACCGGATCAGCCATCACGTTTCTGTCGATTTCACATTTTACATGTTTAGTACCCGGTGTCCTTACATACAATACTAATTTAATGCTAATTTCATACTGTCAAAAATACAATTTTATTCGTGGCATGTTCTCTCATTTTCTGAAAGGTGCAGTGAAACTTTATTGCAATGCATAAATTAACGAAAACGCAATTTTGCCACAAGCATTTTGTATATATACATATACATGATGTTTAAATAGAATGACTGATGAATCCAGTACAGCTATGTATTTTGGTTATGTAGGTTATTTACATTATTTTCACACTGATGCAAACGGCTGTGTAATGTTCCATACTTTTACTATTGAAGTGCAAGTGTACAAAACTAAATTAGACGCGTTACTGCGTCGTGTCATGAATTCATCTTGCAGCAGAATTGCTTCATTCATGTTTTGCAGCGTCCCCGCGTGTTAGACGCGATGCAGTGAATTACCCGCTACAGCGTGTGGTTCGAAGTGACGTCGCGGTGGAGTAGACAATGGAACAGCTCTGTATGTGTGTCCATAGCGACCCTTAGCGGAAAAAGATGTCTAAAAATTCTTCTCTTAACTCTGCGGAGTCCTCGTTGCCGTCAGTGGAAGTCAACGTCTCCAGCAAAACAGTGTCGGTGAAGGACTGAGGTTCAAGGCATGGGTTGAACTTCGAGGAGATCCTGGGGAGGGCGCCCGTGTCAAGTCATAAGATTTCGCCAAACGCAGCGTAGTCGTTCGATTTTGACTGCTCCGTGGTAATCCAAACCAAACCGCGGGGGTGAGTGCATGCATATGAGCACTAGCTAGAAGAGGAAGGAAAAAAATAAATAAAAATATTTGAAGAGAATGAAATTGTTCTGGGTTACAGACAGATTGAATAAAGTAAGATCTTATGAATCATAAGTGCAACCATAACTGTCACCACCATGAAAACCACTTATTTAGGTAGAAATCGGTCGTACAGAACAATTATTTTGTAATTTTGTAGTTTTCATTCCCATAATAACGGAGATATTGCTTTTCATTTACATGTTGAAATAATGCATATTCTTTCGTGAAGCACTGTATTCAACACTGACACACGTTTGAATATGCCTAGCTGTGTCCTTGTTTGTTACAACATTTCGTGCTGTTTTGTGAAAATGCACATTGTATTTACGCCTTGGAAGGCGCTCTGGATCGGAGCGTCTGCTAAATGACAAACGTAAGCGTAAATTCAGGAAAGTGATCCTTCCGGTTCCTGAAGGCCTCTGCCCTGCAGTGTTACCGCACAGCACAGACTGTTGGCCGATTGCGTCTGACAAACGCGCATGGAATGACGTGAACTCCCTGCACCGGTGAGGATGACACGCAGCAGACGCAAAGTAAACTCGTTACCACGGCGACGGGAACGGAATGCTATTGTGACGATGTACAGTAGAAAGGATCGCTGGAAAGGAGCCCTTCCGTGTTACAGCCTTTTAGCAACCTGCAGAGCAAATACATTACGCACTGATTAAAAAAAAGGACGGGGGTTGATTTCAATGTCAAAATACACTGATGCAACAGATGACTTTAATGACTATTGTAATGTGATTCAAGCAACAAGCAGGCCAGGGGGGTTGTCATTGACTTTATGTTTGTCCTTTTCATCTCTGAGAAACAAGAAAATGTATTACTAATACGGCTGAAAAAGAAACTTAAAAAAGACGTTGTTCTCTATCTATAGAATACTGGCAGCACCAGTAAATGTAACCACTCATTTCGCCCCCTGTTGCTGCAATATGGGCTGTTATTCTTGATGTGGCACCCATTTGTTATGGATCATTGACCCAAAATACTTGTTATTTCAGTATTGTTTGTTTTATTTGCTTAATATGAACACACCAGTTTTAATGGATCTTTTACCACATGTGGAAAATAATTGGAAGGCATTGAAAATGCTTTATATAAATCATAGCTGCCCACTTTAAGTATTACACCATTTTTTAAATCTCGCTTCCAACTGCTATACCTCCGGTGACTGACAGAATAAAGGGCTTCTGGGTAATGCGATGGGACCTGAGCATGGGGGGGGGGGGGGGGTGTATGTGGAACCTGGGGGTGAGGACAGGGGCCTTGGTGTTTGGTTGGAGACAGAGAGCCGGGGTGTCGGGTATGGGCGTAGGATCTGGGATTTGAGGCGTTCTCGGAGTGTTGTAATCAGACAAAGGCTGATGGGAGGGTTTGGACAAATGATCTCCTACCCCTGGAATGTGTGGAGATCACAGATACCCCGAGGATGAATCACTGTCCTGATAAAGCTCTCATACCCCCATCGGCCTTGCTGCCACGCCCTCTTCTCACAGACGAAATGTCTCTGCTGTCACGTCTGACACCTTAGTCATGAGCCTTCCCAGCCAGGTGATCTGCTGGCCTGGCTCAGGTGTCCCTGCACCCTGTTCCAGGTGTGCGGCAGTCTCACGTGGGGCGGTGCTAATGCCTGCCCGTGCCAGCGCAGGTGCACCTGAGCTGCACAACCACTGGCACCGACAGGTGAGGTGCAACCGGAGAGGGACGTGCACACTTGCACAAAAGCACGCATTGGGCTTCCCGTCCCCGAGGGAGGACGAGTTCCCGGGATTTTGCTGATGTTCCTGTGACTGGGGGAGAGCTGTCTGTTTCTCAGCCGCAGGGTGCCAGGATCGCGGGGTCAGGGAAGTGCACGGAGTGAGATTTGGCACTCCCAAGGGGGCGGGGGAAAAGTGAGGTTCACACAGACAACACCGTGAATGCAGAACAAAGCAGGACTTCCCTCTTCAACTGCTGTCTCTTTCAGTTCGCACTGTGTCCTTGTAATGAATATTCACTTTCACAGGGAGATGAATGTAAATCAAGAAAAAAAAAGAAATCCAAGTTCAGATTCAATAGCCAAGGAGTGAGAATCAGGCGTGGTCCCTCCGTGTCAGACCAGGGAATCTGAGTTCGGAACTCTGGGAACATGACATTCCGTTCAGAGCAGGTAACTGACACTGTGATGTCATCACTCAGGTACAGCTGTGTGTCACACATGGGGCCTGCGGCATTCTGTGATGAAGTCAGGCAACACTGTCATGCCCATGAGGGGCATTCACTTCTGAGCCACCCCATACAAAAAATCTCAAAATAAATCTGTTGAGAATTTATTTAAGGGAACATATTTTTAGCTCAGTACATTGAAAATTTATAATTTATTGCTGATCTGTTATGCTGCAATATGCTTGTGGGCTGAATAACATATTTCTCAGTTTATTAAAATATATTTCATTTTCATATGGGACCAAGGTTTGAAAAGAGCTGAGTTGCCTTTCAGTGTATGTAGAGAGTCCTTGGTGTCGCATAGGAGGGGCAGTGCACGCCTTTGCGTTCCCCTGAGTTTGTTTGATCTGACTCGGCCGATTGGCACAGCTTTCTCAAGGGCAGAACACCAGGCCGGTCTCAGCCCAGCCCTGAGGGAAGAGCAGGAATGAGACTTTCTCTCCCAAAACTAGAGCTCCACCCTCCTGTTTTAAAACAGGTTCTCTGCTGCCATGGTTACCATGGCTGCCTGACAGTCCACGTTGTGCAATGCCCCCTCCCTGTGACACACAGTTTCTGGGTTCCGTGTGCCCTCCCCTGGGTAAGCCCACAGGTAAGCGGGTAACAGTGTGCTATGGTCACTGGGCTGGAATTTTAACCCTGAAGTTTCAAGACTGGGCACTACGGTGGTCGCCTCCAGCAAGGTGCTTAACCTGAAACGCTTCGGTTAGCATCCCACCCCATAAATGGAGAATATGTAGAAAGATGCATAACTAGCCGTGGTTATGAGTCCCTGCTTAGCAAATTAATGAGTAAATAATAAAGGCTGAATTAAGTCTGGTTAAAAGGTGCTGGTAATGCTGTCATGTTCAGCCACAGCAGCTGCAGATACGCAGGCATCCTGTCTGCACACTCAGCGGAGAGGAATGTCAGAGGCGCCTCTGTCTGAAGCTCCTCCACTTACTCAAACTCCCTCGCTGCATGACTCAGGAAGCCGCAGACCCACCACTGAGATCTCACGGGCCGGGCCTGAGAAACTGGAACAGAAGGAGTCTGGGAGGAGAGGGGGAGGTGCAGGGATGCCCCTGGCCCAAAGGAGTGGGTGCACAACATCTGTCATATGGACACTGAGAACTCTGTGGTTTTTGTTCTTATCCAGCTACTGTTCCCTCCATTTACAAGAATTGCTGATATAAGAATCAGTAACATATAAAAAACACGGGGGCAGAACCATTCCTATGCTGATGTTTAAAATGTTCTGCTTGTAAGAACTGATTTGCTTATAAGAGTCATTTTTTGGCTCACAATATTTAAAACAAGTAAGAGCATAACTACTGAGAAATAAGAAGCTACTCCGAATTTGAACATGAAGAAGCTTGCATCTCATGTTAATTTCAATAAACACCTTATAAACGGATTAACATGTAAGAACTGTAACATGACAATTATGTAATAATGCAAAGTAATGGAGTTGCTACATGAAGCAAAAGGATTCAGCTGTTGATGGGTGGCCATGAAGAAAAATGGCCAAAGTTTTCACCCGCAGCTGACACGTAGGCAGCCCTGATTCTGGAGAGATAGGAAAGTTCCTGTTTTTTGTTTCAGGCCAGGTGCTTACAATAATCACACCCTGAGATCAGACAGAATTTATTCAGATTACCATCTACATCTGAGGAAAGGAGACAACCTGCAGCACGCAGCACACGATTTAATCAGGGCTGTCTGGTTTTAGGGGAAGTTCTCTGCCCATCTGCCCTAAATCTAGCCACCATCAGCGTTATGCATGGTTTCCTGTTCACACAAGTCCACACTAAAAATAGGTGTTTTTATATACACTGCATGACTGGACCTGTGGACTGTTTACACAGTGCTGTGCTGGGGTCGGGGATGATTGCTATTTCTGCCTCTCGGGTGGGGGTGGGGATCTGGCCGTTAGGCTGTTAGTTAGGCTGGTTACTGCTGCCAGGGGCTGGTGCAACGTGACTGGCACAATTTGCCACAGATTGGGAAAGGTTCAAAGGTATCGGTTAGCTTGTGGCATGTTTTTCCAGACCTCTTCACCTGCCCCCCGTAACATTAGAAACAGCGGCAGCTTCATCCAAAATGCAGTGAAAGGTTTTCCGTCAGCACGGGTTAAAGAAGTGGAGACAGGCCTGCTCTTCTGTTGTGGCAAAATTGAGATTCGTATACCTGGATGTGCATATTGCTTGAAATTGACAGTAAAGAGCAATTGCTGATGCTTGTCTGAACAAGGAATGAATTCATGTGCCTAAAATCAAGACTACTGCGTAGGTGTCCAAAGCACTGTTTCTGTTGCTGTAGTGTTACCAGACAAACAGTCCTTAAAACATCTTTGTGCCCAAAGCAATGTTTATCCCTCCCACCCTCCCCTTAGAGGTGAAGGGTGTTTCTGCTTGTAGAGGCGTGTACGAGAGGGGTATTTTCGGAAAGAGGAAGACACTCAGGTATGCCACAGCAGGCAGACCCAGGCAAGGGCAGCTGGGAACAGAAAGTCTCAGTACCTCTAACTGGCATTAGCCTGCAGGGAACAGGTTAGGAGCGGTACTTTCCTCGAAACACTCCAAACCAGTTTACTCAAAATTGCTTTGGCTGGCTTCGTTTGGCTTATTACACTGCAGCTCTTGTCTTTTTACTGAACTGTCCTACCCTCCCATATGCATAAAAAAAATGTAACAATACTCAAAAGAATTGTTTTCAGTGTATTATGGAACAATCACAAATCACTTAAGAGCATAAAAAAAATATTTTATTCAGCAAAACAAAAAAAAAAAAAAAAAACCAAACATCACCACTCGATCATGCACACAGATAGTCTGCAGGGCATTCCCAGGCACACACTCATCTTCTGAGAAGGACACAAACACCAACAACAGTTCACTCACTTGCTTTTGTCGAGACACAGAACACCAGTATTAAAGTAATAATAACAATTTCAGAAATATTTGTGCTGAAATGCTCTGGCAGGTTAATGAAAAACAAGCTGGCACAGGGCTCAGAATACAGATATGTAGAAATAAATAAATATTTTACATAATTAATATGTACATATATGACAGCATTTACAAATTACACAGATAAGTTTGTTGTAGACACGCTCACGTTGATGAAACCTTAGAGGACAGCTCTGCAGGCCTCTGAATGAGTCACTTGTAGAAATTGCGCATCGGTACATCTGTCAGATTCACAGTAGAAACTGTGGCACCACTGCAACAGGCAAAAAGGTGCACAGCGAGTTCAGTTTCCTGGGCTACCAAGGGGAGGCAGGGGTCTCTGAACTACCCCTGCTTGGCATGACGAAAATGTCTGAGGACTGGGGTGAGAGGGGGCTGTTTGGGTAGTCCAGTCTGTGTCCCGTACTCCTGGGTAGACCTTCCCATAACCCCTTGCGCCGAGCAGGAAGCGTGAGCGACCGATGGGAGGCGTGGGTGTTGGCCGTGGCCGGGTCCAGCTCGGGGCAGACGTGGATGCGGTAGTTCTGTCCTTTACTGCCCTCCCACAGAGGGGTGCTCTGTCCTCCGAGGCGGAAGGAGATGCAGAACTCCAGGCACTCGCGGGGGTCCAGGTTTTCGGGGAGGGGGATGTGGAAGGTGAAGAGTTCGGCGTCGGCGGGGCCCAGGCGCTGAGGGAGGGGGGCGCAGGGCATGTCGCGGTGGCCACAGTCGAATGTGGCACGCACATGCACGGCCTTCTCCGCGCCCGTGCCACGCACGCGCACTGTCCCGCTCAGAGCGCGCTCCGTCACGCTGCAGTGCTCCAGCAGCAGGGGGCCGTCCTTCTGACGCCCGCGGAACGACAGGGGGTCCCCTGGGGGCTGGGGCCGGCTCCGCACCGTGGGCCGCCCCTCCCCGCCAGCCTGACCCGTCCCCCGCACGCCCGGCAGCCTCACTGACACCTCCGAGGTGGGCGACGGGGGGTCCTCAGCGTCCGAAAAAAAGCGCACAGCAGTGAGGGCCAGCCCCTTGGCGTCGGCGAACACCACACGCTTCTTCTTGCTGCTGCTGCTGCTGCTGTCCCCGCTTGCGCTCCGAGACTCCGCCCAGCTGAGGGTGAGCAGTGCAGGCTGGGTGCTGACCCTGGTGGACAGCTTTTGCGGGGCGTGGCGTGGGGCGCGCAGGGCCATGCGGGACCTCCGGGGCTTCAGCGTGGACACGCCCAGCAGGTGGCAGAGGTCCGGGGAGGGAGGGAGACAGAGACGCGCTGCCAGGTCCATGGGCATCACAGCCGGTGGCATAGCGTGTCCGCCAAACACATGCAGTACCCTACAGAGAGAGAGGAGACACACACAGGCCGGTCAGACCAACAGCAAGCGCCAGGGGTGGGCAGCTCAAATCCTCCAGGTCTGCAGAGTCAGCTGGCGTTTATTAAATCACAGCTCTCATCCCGTTTAACAGAACCCCTCATTACAACAGCATGTCAACATCGCTGCTGTTATGAGTGCAGCGCTGTGGCCAATTGAAAGGCGACACCTGCAACGGGTTTAGGCAACGGGAAACCGGAGCCAGCTGCCGCTCTGGAGCCAGGTGCTGCACCTGAATCGCTCGCAGGTAACGCGCCGGATCAGGGCGAGAGCCAGGAAAGCTAGACAGCGTCAGGCAGCGTCGGCAGCGCGCAGAGCGGTGAACGCGCGCGTCGCATCAGCGGCTCTTTGCTCTTACTTTGTGCAGCTCATCTTCAGTGGCTGTTGCGGAATGGAAATGCGCGCGTCCGACACAATAAGCGCTCCAGGGCTCAGAGTTCAGCGGGGCAGGGAACCTAGAAAGAAAGGACACGTTCAGCAAATTGAGAACAAATTCATTCTAAATTTAAAATGAGTACAAAAAAAAAAAAAAAAAAAAAAAAACATTGCATCGTTCAGCACATTCCCACACGTATTTACAGCCACCGACAAGAGCAAGGCAGCTACCCCAGAACCAGCGCAGCAAACAATCCAGCGCTTTCAGAAAATGAAATATTTTCTGCAAATTGTCCCATTTCATTCTGCAAATGAAGGCAAATTCAACTAAAAACCGCGTCAGTGCGTCTTGTTTTTATCTAGCCACTGCATTGAAAGGTTGAGCAGAAAATTCGCACTCGATGCTCATGCTGTAGTTAGCACATCAACAAGCATTGCCACATGAAAAGATTTCGCATGTCTATGGTGCAGGAAGTCGCTTTGGATAAGAGCGTCTGCTAAACAAATGAATGTAATGTAATGTAATATAAACATCACCAGCTACGGATACTGCCCAATACAACAGCTGTGGCAAATACACAAAAACCTACAGCAACGAATACCGAGAAAAACTAAGTGATTTTTGCTATACTTACGGTCACTATTCTGATATCTTGTTGTCCATAGTTCTAGCGGGGTTTCGTGAATAATAACCAGCACAAAATAATATAAACGTATTCCGATCGGTTCGGGTCCACAGGAGCAATGCCAGAAACTACTGTCTCCTAATTCTGGGTCTTCGCCGCACGTTGCCTGTCTCTGTTCTCACTCAGTCTTACCCGGTGTAGCTCGCCGTGCCTTTATTACCTGCGCAGGGAGGTGTTACCACAGCTGATCCGGGATCACGTGATCGCCTCACCACAGCCAGTCCGCGTCCGCTGTTACCTCCCTCGGTGTGACGTGCGAGCGATGAAAAAACTTACGGGGGTGAGTTGACCTCACAAGAATGCCAAACTCATGTCAAACCGATTAACCGTTTATTGCAAAAGTCTTTATTGAACTTTCACTGCATTGTACTGGGTTTCGGTTTTCTCAACATGCGGACACGGTGACTGCAGTGTAAATGTAGAGCTACCCTGTGGGCCTTGGCAACGACAGGATATGTGGTGTACAGGGATGGTCACATGGTGCAAAGACCACTCCCAATGTAGTCGTTTTGTCAGGAGTTTACATTAAAGCAAAGGGTGTCCTCCTATCAGACAATGTATTGTGTGGATGACAATGGGCCCCTATAGATGCCTTTGGCACTGGGGCAAAGACTGTCACTCCCCACAAAGACTTAGCTACATAGCTAAACCTGTTGAGTCATGATCTGTACATCACATTGCATTATTGTCATTTAGCAGACGCTCTTATCCATTACAATTTACACAGGTTACAACACTGCATGTTACGAATTTATACAGCTGTATATTTACTGAGGCAGTTCTGGGTTTAGAACCCTGCGCAAGGGGGGAGCAGCAGTGCCTGAGCAGGGAGTTGAACCTGCAACCTACTGGTTACAAGCCTTGCTTACTGCTACACCACACTGCTGCTCCTTACCGCTACACCACACTGCTGCCCTGCTCCTTACTGCTACACCACCCTGCTGCTCCTTACCGCTACACCACCCTGCTGCTCCTTACCGCTACACCACACTGCTGCCCTGCTCCTTACCGCTACACCACACTGCTGCTCCTTACCGCTACACCACACTGCTGCTCCTTACTACTACACCACACTGCTGCTCCTTACTACTACACCACACTGCTGCTCCTTACCACTACACCACCCTGCTGCTCCTTACCGCTACACCACACTGCTGCCCTGCTCCTTACTGCTACACCACACTGCTGCCCTGCTCCTTACCACTACACCACACTGCTGCCCTGCTCTTTACCACTACACCACACTGCTGCTCCTTACCGCTACACCACACTGCTGCTCCTTACCGCTACACCACACTGCTGCCCTGCTCCTTACCACTACACCACACTGCTGCCCTGCTCCTTACCGCTACACCACACTGCTGCTCCTTACCTCTACACCACACTGCTGCTCCTTACCTCTACACCACACTGCTGCTCCTTACCTCTACACCACACTGCTGCTCCTTACCGCTACACCACACTGTTGCCCTGCTCCTTACTACTACACCACAATGCTGGCCACTGCATACTCTAGGACACTGATTCTCAAACCTGCTCCTGGGCCCCCCCCTGCACATTTTCCTTCTTTCCCTGCTCTACCTACCTGACTGAACTCATCAGTGGTACTTTTGATTAGCTGAGCAGACCTGATTTAATCAAGAGCATGTTTGGAGCAAGGATAGATAGAAGATATGCAGGACAGGGGGGCTCCAGGAGTAGGATTGAGAAACACTGACTCTAGGATATATCAGAGTACTTTCTTCAAAGTTACAACAAGAGCTGCCCCACCAGGCATCAGACATGCAGCTATCAGGTAAATCCAGTTCTTTAATCTCTACACCACACCACTGCCCACAAATGAATACCAGCAGGGTGTGCCAGCATTATTCATCAGGACCTTCTCTGTCCTTACAAATCTCTGAAACAAACAAACACGTATCTATCTACACATTTTCTATAGTGGACATGAATCTGTAACCTTTCAAGTAAAATCTAAGCTTTCTTCTTTAACATTACAGCCACGTGCAGTAATTGCTATGGATTCATGCATGAAGGGGAGAGTCTCTGCACCATCATATAGCCACGCTCATTTGCTTAGAGGACTGGACTCCAAGTCAAGCCAAAGACCCAGGCAGACCTGCTGCCCATTCAGTTGATGCTGTACCCTTTCACTAATAAATACCCTTCAAGTAATTTCAGTCCTGCTGCAATCCTAGTAAAATGCTGAGTGCTGAACAGTGGGGGTGTTGGGCAGCAGTGTAGCATAGTGGTATGGAGCAGGGCTTGTAACTGAAAGGTTGCTGGTTTGAGTCCCACTGTGGCACTGCTGCTGTAACCTGAGGCAAGGTACTTAACCCTGACCTGCCTCCACTGTATAAATGAATAGCATGTAAAAATTGTAACTCATGTAAGTTGCTTTGGATAGGGGTGTCTGCTAAATGGCAATAATGTAATGTGTTGCATTCTCTTTTTTGGTAAGACTCGGCTGCGAGCCCTACCTGACATCAGGGTAGATCCTTTAACCGCATTAATCATGATGCACCTGTTCAGCCAAGTGATCGAGTACTCCAAAAACACAAAAAGGCTTTAAGAATGAGACAAAGCTGGCATCCACCTGGAACCTCACCTCTTTTACCTGCCCAGCCTCAGAGGCTGGGAACACCTTGTCTCGAGCATAAAGGAGCACCTGAAACATACAGTCACGAAACACTCTCTTGGCATGCCCTTCAGCGTTAAGTAACCGCCACGACCCATGCCACGCAAGGCACGCTGCCTACTCCAGCCTGGGAAGAGATACACGCTCTGAGTCACTGTGCCAGATCACCCATCCTCTCAAACTCAAGGCCTATTCCCCAGAAACTGCTCCTCAAACTGACGTAAGGCAACCAGGCCAGGCCTCTGTCACCATACGCTGTGACATTCTTCACATTGGTATGTGCCATGCTGTGTGTCAGGGAAGCAGAGAAATTATTTCATCAAGGTGGGGTATTGATATGATAAATACCCTTTAAGTAATTTCAGTCATGCTGGAATCCTAGTAAAACGCTGATTGCTGAACAGTGGGGGGCGTTATATCTTGGATTGGGGGGGTCTCAGCACCAGGGAGTAAATTGATTAGGGGCATTACACACACCAGCGAAGTACTGAGACATTTGCTTCCCCAAGTCTGTCCTTTGACTCAATGTTTTGATTGATAATAAAAAATGACCTGGTGGCTCCATGTGAATTTTATCTTATTTTATTGTACTTTAGACAACATGGACGGCAGTGTAGCATAGTGGAGCAGGGCTCATAACTGAAAGGATTCAATTCCGCACTGCGGCACTGCTGCCCTTGGGAAAGGTGTTTAACCCACAATTGCCTCAGTAACTGTCCAGCTGTGTAAATGGCTAAAGTTGTAACCTATGTGTGTTGCTCTGGATAAGAGCGCCTGTTAAATGGCAACTTAGTGTAATGTAACATATAATGAAACACTGAACAGACTAATGCCAGAACAAGGCTTTAAATGTTATTGGAAAATGAAAATAGCTAACTGTGAACTTTAAAAAAAAAAAAGCAGCCCCACTGTTCTGGAAAGTTCATTTTGTTCTTCTCATGCGGACTCAGTGAAGCTTTGGGAATTGTGCCAGCATGTGTAAACTGTATGATACTAAACGTATTAATTTGTTAGTAAAAGCCTGCCAGACCATCAACATTTGATTAATTACGAGCCGTCAGCTGTTACTTGTCTTAAAAATATAACAGCAAAACAAAACAAAACAAAAAAAAAAAACAATCCATCACAAACATATATTGTATAATTTAACCCACTTACAGTTCAGTCAATAATAAATACAAATGGATTTTAACCATTTTTATTATTTAAATAAAAACAATAGCAGAATAAACAAAAAATAAAAATGAATGTATGAATAAATGAAAATTACAATTGAAATGTTACTACATCACACCACTATTGTCATTTAGCAGACATTCTTATCCAGAGAGTTTTATAAGGTATATATTTTGCACAGATTTTCTAGCTGAAGGCTAGTAACCTCTGTTATATTAACGATTAAATGATATCTTATGTTTGCTCCTCTTGGTACACAATGGTCCATCGTTAATAGAGAGAGAACACAAGCAGTTAATGAGGAATTGAGAGTTGCAGAGTGTAGCAGTGATGTGTCAGATCCACTGCCCACACTAAGGGCACCAACATTCCTTCCTGTATGACATCACAGTGCTGACCAGTACAGAGTCATCACTGCCACTGCCCACCTGTTTGAACAGCAGCGTAGGAGGAAGGGAAAAGGCAGCCAAACCCCCTTTTCATTTGATCAGTGTACACATGTACACTGTACAACAATTAAATTAATGTAGCACAGTGGTGAGGAGCACGTAAGGTTGCTGGTTCCCTCTGGGGCCCTGCTGCTGCACCCTTGGGCAAGGTACTTAACCCAGAACTGCCTGAGTAAATATCCAGCTGTTTAAATAGCATACTGGATAGCATGTAAAAATTGTAACCTATGTAAGTTGCTCTGGATAACAGCATCTGCTAAATGACAACAATGTAATGTAGCCCACACGACTGGCTGCTTACTAAAGGAGCTAACATAAAGCAACCCAAACAGGGGCACAAGCCCACAGTCACTCCAGGCAGTTGTAATATGTACAAATTACAAGTCCAAGTCTTTAACCAGCTACTCCACGGTGCTGAGTACAGTTCAGCCTGTGTTTTGCCCCCAGGCAATTGCAGCCACACCCACATGGAATGTGAATGTTCTGTTCCCTGAATTTCTGCCATCTTACCTTGAGTTGTGTACACAGACTGTACCAACACACAGAACAATGTGCCTGCCTGTTTTTGTTGTTTTTTTTTTCTCCCAGAAAATCAGTGCACAAGGGAACAACCAGTCCCTGCCCCCTGCCACGCACTTTTTTACCCCTAATTATCACATGCTTTTTTTGCATCAGGTTAAAATAAGATTGATTTAAACTTGGCGCCTCCTGGTCTCCTTGGCGCCAGGTCTGTGGCTGTGTAGGCTGAATTTATTTCACAGATACTATTTGATTCCTTACCACAAAATATTTTTGGTCAAATAAAACAGCCAGAGCACCCCCAGGCTATGTCAGGCACTGCATACATTCGAGGACGGGGGATATTTACTTTACCACTTACTACCGCAGGTTCAACCGCATAAAATTAAAATGAAAGAGGTTCCAATTCCTGCGCGCTTGGGTGTTGTCTGTATTCGTCTGCTTCACTGTCACACTCACAAGCATGTGCTGACCCCAGGTCTGCAGTTGAACTGGCTGAACATATCTGAATTTATTTGGCAAATACTGTGTGATTCCTTAACATAAAATATTTAGGTGAGACAGAACAGTCAGAACACCCCCAGGCTATGCTATGCATTGTATACATCTGAGGACGGGGGATATTTAATTTACCTGTAATTATCGCATGTTCGACCGCACCGCATTAAATTCCTTTGCGCCTGGGTTAATGCCTTTCTTGTGTATATGCGTCGTCTACGTCACTGTGACGCTGAAAAGACATGCTGTTCCCAGGTGAGCTGACTGAACTTAGTTGGACGGAAGTGCGATTCCTTCCGACAAAATATTCAGGTCGTACGGAACTCCGGCACGCGTGTGTCGGTGGGTTAAGGTGCACGAAACGTTAATGTTTCTTGCGTAACTATTGATTGTTGTGCTATGTCAGGCTTACTCGTGCACCTTTGACATACTCTCAGTGGAAAATAAAGGAATGAACACAATGTACAATATTAGCGTCTTCGATGCTTGCGTCATTTTTTCCCTAATTCACTGTGGTTTCCTAACTGTGGTGATGAAATACTTTAATTAATTTCGGGGCATGTTCATAAGTAAAAAGAGAATAATGAAGATAATTTAAAAAAATAGACATGATCTGCGTCATGTATTTCAGATTACTTATTTTGCTTATTATTGACCAATGAAGAACGTTTATAGCCTACTGTTGCCATCTGCTGGTTAATGAAGAGTGGGCCGACGGGAGAATCGGTGGTCACGGGCACCTTTGCTCAAATGAATCAGATTTTTACCGGTCTCTTTTCAAAGTAAGCCAGGGGAAAGTACGATCAATAATTTACATATAACATTTATTTGATTTGCGCAAACACATTCCATTCCTTTATGTCCAGAAAAATTACATTTTTAATTACAAATTACAAGACGATTTGTGCGCACTTTGTTGCCATTTAAAAAAATATGACTATGCACAGTGCGATCAAATTTCTTTAATGTCTAATAAAGAAGATATATAAAAATAACATGAGCATCAGTCAAAGCAAAGCCACAGACTCCACAATAAACAGACCCCCCCCACCCCCCACCACCACTCTGTACAACACCCGATTTTTGTTTTCAAAGCCAACACATTACAAAAATTACATTCAGAATATTTCAGAAATACATGTATTTACTTCATATATCTTTTAGCTTTTATAAATCACTCCCTTCATAAAAGTATTGTATAAATTCTGATTTGGTAACTTAAAAAAAATTAAGAACGATAAAATAAACAATAAAAGGAAAAATAAAAAACCTCTTCTATGACAGCATTCCAACATGTCATCCTCAAAACCTTTGCTACAAAGAGGTTGACATATGGAAATGGAGAAACTAGGGAAAAATGAATGGGGTGTTAGTACTGTAATGCCTTCTGTCAAAAGACAAACAGTATTCGAGACCTGTTGCTCTCTGAAGTTTTAGTCTTGAGTAAGAATCAAAAGGCAGAATATCAAAATCAGTTCATGGTACACATACACACGCGCACACGCGCGCACACACACACACACACACACACAGGCGCACACACAGGCACACACACACACACACACACACATACACGCACACACGCACACACGCACACACACACACACACAAAGGTTCAGATAAGCACAAGTCTCTAAAGTCTCTTAGTATCTAAATCTCAACTGACATTCCACAAAGTATCACTTCTTGTATGCTGCCATGGCTTTCATCCAGTGATGGAAGGGGAGCAAGGGTTCATGACCCCCAAAAATGGGTGGAGCTATCATCGTCCTTTGTCCTATTATAGTCCTTTGCCATGGAAAGGAAGTTCCTTTGATAGGTTCACATGAGACAGTAACTGATAGCCTCAGTCACACCATCATAGCTTCATCTAATAAAAAGCTCTCTCATTACTGAATGGGCCCCCAGTACAGGGCTAGCCTTTCGAGTTTATATTCTCCAGTCTGTTGACCCCCCCCAACCCCCCCAGCAGGCCAAAGCAGGAGTCCAATCTCATTTTCATTTACACTTCATTCCCATTCCAGCATAGAAGCAGAATGCACACCTTCAGAAGATGAGCGTATCTCTGATTGGATGATTTGCTGATTGTGCCTCCAGGGTATTTGTGTTCTCAGTCTGTTACGCAGAGACCTCAACTGGATCCCGCCGTAGAGCCAGTGGATCCATCGGATATGCGTGGGAATCCTGGACACCAGCTCACCAACCGCCCAATCAACAGCTCTCAGCAGCAACCTGTGTCCAGTCATTTAGTCACAGTTCAACCCTGTGTGCAGAAGAGTCACTTCCCTCGTCCCTCCCCCTTTTGACTGCTCAGAAACACGGCGGGTACTGGAGGGGGAAAAAGAAGAGAAACACAACACATGCAGACAGTTAAACAGCATGACAGATTCTAACATGGTCTGATCAGCCACATCAGCGGGTACGCAGATCATTCCTTGTCTTCAATGGGAGATGGAGCATAGAGACACAGACACGAAGAGAACATGAGCAACAGACAAATTTGTAAGGTACAAATGGCAGAAAATCCACTCAGGAGAGCAGGCTCTCAGAAATACAGGCATGTAAGTATCATGTAAAATACAGGTTTTCAATTGCTCTCAGGACCTCATGTTCAAATATTCTGTTTTTTTTTTTTCCATCCAAGCACTGCGTGTAACTCAAGGTCTAAGTAAATACTGGGATTTACATTCTCTCACACTTTCAGGCAGGAAAATTAATAACGTCAAATAGTTATTTTTATTTTGTTTAGGGCTCTTTGGCACTAACTCGAAAATATTGATGAAAGAGAATAAAACTTTGGATTGTTTTTAAAAAAGGCAAACGTGTGAACAACCAGATGGTCTCCTCCCAGGAGAGGTGAGGACGAAGGGGCAAACAGAGGCGAGGGGAACCTCGCAGAGACACAGACGAGCCCTGATGCAGGACCCCCAGAAGGACAGAGGCACACAGGTGAACTAACCTGAGCAGGTGGGCTGTCAGAACAATACGGTGTCCAGGTCCTGGTCTGGACAGGTGTCTCTGGTACAGGTGGAGTCAGGGCTCAGCTGGTATAGGCAGAGGTCACCTGAGAGAGCAAAGGTCAGAGGGTGAGGCAGAGACGGATGGAAGATGAAGAAATGGGCCAAAAATGAGAGTTGTGTACTAAATTTTACACATTGGAGTGCATCTTTCAAAAAAGCACCCATACACACACACACACACACACTCATACACACACACAAGGACAATATCACAAAGTGCTACTATTATCCCATCTCACCTGTGCCTTTGGGGTCCTGGTGGCCCATGTTGAAGTGTGGGCGAGTTCTCTTCCCTGTGTTTCTACTGACGTCCCTCTGGGTTGGACAGATCCACACTCCCTTCAGGACGTCAGGCTCCACTGAGTCAACCGAGTCCCACTCATAATTCTCATCAACTGAGGGCCGCCTCCTGTTTGGGGACACAAACATGGACCATCGTACAGAGCAGTGACTAGGGCCCTGGATTCTAGATCTCAGGGTAATGAGTTTGAATCCCACCAGGAGAATTTGTTTGTGAGTCAGAGAAGTTGCACTCACCTGTCAGCCGGCATCCATTCCTGTGTGTCTGTCTGACTCTCCTGGAGGGGTTCTGGGGGGTTGGGGACGGTTGGGGTGAGGGAGGGGGACTGGCGAAAGAGAGGCCCAAGGCTGCCCCTCCCACTGCTCTGGCTGGCGTAGCTACCCCTCTCCTCCTTCTCCCTGCAGTCACCAATCTCCTCCTCCACCCCCCGACCCACCTCCCATTCCACCCCTCCCTCGCTGATTGGCTCCCTCGGTGGGTAGGGGGCATGGCTGAGTGGGTTCCAGCTGTGCACCGTGGGTGGGAAGGCCTTTGAGGGGTCATTTTCGGAGCTTGCAGGTCTGGAGGGACACTCGGACACAGCGGATCCATGTGGGGCATTGGCCCCATCCTGTACAGGTGTCTCCTGGTGGGTCACAAGCCACCTGGAGGTGTCAGAGAAAACAGCTGGCCTTCGACGGGGGTCAGAATATGGAGGTTTGGTTTGAGCTGTGGCCTCTGGGTGCGTTGGGGGCTGCACAGTATGAGGCTGTGGGGTGAGGGAAGATGAGTTGGTGGAGGGCTTCCCTGGACGACTGAGGGTCCCCTGAGAGAGAAAATTCTGGCAGCGGAAGGACCCCTGACCCAAAGGATCCTGTCCAGAGGAGAACCGAGATGCCTGGCTCCGGCCCAGACTGTACGAGCCACCCCGAAAGTAAGGGTTCGGGAACTCTCCTCTGTTGCTGTTTTCAGAGACCGGGTTCCTGTTGCTGGCATAGTGCTCCCAGCCGTGTGGCCCCAGGCTGGCAGACTTCTTCAGGGTCCGGTTGGACTGTTCCACAGCCGGCCCGGCTCTGCTCAGCCTGCTGCTCGGGGGTTTGTCCATGGTGGATGAGGACGCTTGCCGACACCCAGAGGATAACGGGTTGGTCCTGTTGCGCTGAGTTTTGCCCATGAATATTATCTCAGCTTCCTTTTGGCCACCCCTTTCTGTCTGGTTTTCCTGTGTTGTGCTTTGTGAGTGCATAATACCATACCCGTCCTTTTTTCCTGAGTCAGGCCAAGACCTTCCTGAAGTCCCTGCCTTCAGGCATGAATCTGTGGCTTCAGACTTTGCACCCAACTGACAGTTTGCCCCCTCAGGTTCCTCCGTGTTGACACACAAACCTCGGCTAGAAGCAGACTCTTCTTCCAGCAATGCAGGGCATTTCTGGCTGGATCTGGTTTCAGGTTCGTTCTGTGAGTGAACATCCCAGGCTTCAGGAACCTCTCTGGGCCCACTTTGGTCCAGGTTAGGCCCAGATGCGATGGCAGTTTCGTCTTCATCCACAGGTTCATCCACACTCATCTCTACAAACCCTGGTAGGCTTAGATATTTCAGAATAGAACTCGACTGTGGGAGGGACGTTTCAGAATGCTGTGGCTTCAGGTTGGTTGAGAATTGGCCAGTGTAGAAATCTGACCTGCTGCTGTTGCCTCGGTTTTCTATTTGGGATGAAGGGGAGGCTCTACAGGTACTATTGCTGGAAAGGCACTTGTCACTCTTCCAGAAACGAGCCTGCACGGCCCCTTTTTCAATCTCTGGGAACTGTGGGGTGCTCTTGCCACCTGGGGGCACTTCCACGCTCTCAGTCTCTTTGATCTTGCCTTCACACCTGCCCCTGGCTTTCCTGTAGGGCCAGGTAGATCCCGCAGAGTTCTCCCTATGCTCCTCATCCCAGTCTTCATCCTTCCCTTTCTCTTCCTCTGGGAGGCAGCGTTGGGGTGGTTTGGAGGCATACTGGGGGACATCAGAGAGGGAGCAGATCCCGACCCATGAGTGCTCCTCTCTGGGTGCCTGCAGCCAGGGCTGCTGTTGGGTCACTGAGGCCTTCTCTGAGAGCCTGGGCACTAGCACCAGGCTGGCAACAGTGGAGATGGGGCTACCAGCCCTTAGGGTGCAGGAAGAGGGGAACACCACTGGTCCCATTCCGTCCCCCAAATCACAGTCCCTTTTCTGGTCGGGGAGCAGTGAGGCCCTCGCCCCGACCTGAGGGTCATTCTCTTGTGGGGTGACGTCCCGTCCCGGCCCTTCGCCCTCCGCCTCCATGGCCTGCCCCCCCTCTGTTCCTGCTGTTTCTCTCCGCCACGCCCTCGAGCTCAGCCTGGCCTCGTACTTCTCCAGCTCCCTCTCCAGAGCCTCCCTCTCCTGCGCCAGCTTCAGACACCTGCTCAGGTGACCCGTCTCTCTCTCGTGCTCCATCTGCGACACCAGGGCGCTCCCGTCCGACCTCAGAGTCACCTTCTCCAGAGGCAGGTAGGCGGAGCGTCCCTCTGTCCCGCCCTGGTGCGGGAAGGTGCCCCCCAGTTGACTGGCCGCCTGGCGGTGGCAGTCCCTAATGGAGTCACTCCTGTCCGAGCGGAAGTCTGCGTCAGAGTAGGGCCCCTTACTGAGGTTGGGGAGGTCCACGGCCAGCACCAGAGCCAGGTCCTTCTTCTCCTCTGCCTCGGAATACAGGGAGTCTGTCTCCATAGAGATCGTGCAGGATGTGCGGCTGCTGCCATCCTCAGTGCATTGTGGGTAGTGTTTAATGTGGGCAGGGGCGGAGCAGTCCTCGTAGGGCTGGACGACGAAGCGGCCATCTGGTCCCCTGGAGATGGACTCCAGGCGGTGCTGGGCGTGGCGGGAGGCACCGGGCAGGAGCTGTGTGTGCTGGTCCTGGGCCTCCCCACAGCTGGCCTGGCCCACAGAGGAGAGGTCAGACTGGAAGGACCAGGATTTGGGGAAGATGGAGTGGAGCAGGCAGGCCTTCATCTTCAACACACTGTCAGGGCTGTCAGCCTTAGAGCCAGCTCTGAGACGGGGGAGAGAGAGAAAGAGAGAGAGAGGGAGAGAGAGAGAGCGAGGGAGAGAGAAAGAGAGAGAGAGGGAGAGAGAGAGAGAGTAAGAGAGAGAGCGAGAGAGAGAGAGAGAGAGAGAGAGAGAGGGAGGGAGGGAGAGAGAGCGAGGGAGAGAGAGGGAGGGAGGGAGACAGGAAAAGATGATGAATACTTGAAATGTGCTAAGGATTAATAATATAAGAATGAGCAGTCATAAATGCTTTTTAAAGACTTGAAAATAATGACAATTTATCAAAAGGACAGCGATCACAGCTTTAAAACATAGAAATGGTTTATAATTCATATAACTATCGCTAAATGGCTTTACAGTTTTAAGACTCCAGAAGCTGAGCGGTGAAGGAAAGGAGAGTAGGGTTAGGTAAGGACAAGTCTGAGGAATCTATGGAAAGGAGAAGGGGGGGGGCACTTACTGGGCAGAGGAGCATTTCTGTGGGGCATCGGGGATATCTGAAATGGAGGGGCAAACAGCACACTGCATCACAAACTGAGCCTTAAGGAGACGCACCAGCTACAGCTGTGGATGCCGGACGGCAGCGGTGCAAAATGGCAGCCGTCACTCTATTAACACAGGGTTTGAGGACCTTAGATTTCACTGCACTGTTACTGAAACCTGTGGTTTTCAAATGCCTTTATATCTGCTGGCTGTTGGCCCGTGAGACTTGAGAATTATGGAAAACATAAACTCGCTAGAAGAATTTTTTTTTTAAACAGATCCTTTAAAATTAAATGCGTGATGAGTTTTCAGATAATTTGGGTATCACGTCTTACATGCTATGCATGCAATCTGAGTCATTCTGGAAAGGCTGTACTTGTCTCAGGACAATGCAGAGCACTACATCCACAGAATAAAGCCTGTTTAGTGCCATCATTGGCTGCAACAACCTCTGTCCAGCCCAACAGCCTTTGAGATAGTTAGATTGTGTATTCCAATGCAATCTATTGGCTATGTCTCTTCTGGCCAGTAAAACGGGAGTCAGTATCCACAGCCTCATGCTGGAGAGCTGTTCATTTACCGTTCCTCATCTTCCTGCGCTTCCTGCTTCTCCTTCGACTCACGAGGCAAGCCAGCCCCAGCAGCAGGACGACAGCCGCGCACAGGAAGCCGACTCCGCCCAGAATTCCGGCTGTGTGAGACTCAGGAGCGCTCTCCAGAAGGCGGGGCCTGGTCAGGAACACCTCCATCCCTGTGATGACATCATAGCTCCATCACTGTCAGCACAGGACAGCATTATGACATCACAAGAGACGCAGGCAGCACAGTACCAGGAAGTTCATGGCCTATGGGCGTGTCTATACCTGAAGCAGCAAACATTGAGTGCATGCAGGCATCTGAAAAATGTGAGCTGATTAGTCTAAACACTCATGAACATGATTCATCTGGGCCAATCACAGACAATGTGTCCCCAGTGCCTGAAGAGAAAATCAGTACACCCCATTTTGAATATATATTAATTTATATTACATTACATTTTGTCATTTAGCAGATGCTCTTATCCAGAGTGATGCCCAATGTGCAAATACAGCATGAAATGCTGTATGAAAACAAGGATATGTACTTGATTCAACACATCAAATGAGATGCAGTATTTCCATTATTATGAAAAAACACTACATTTAACATTTAACAAAAAGCATTTACTATTCACTCATTAACGAGCTCTGACACAAGCATTCTGAGACACACAGAGAAAGGGGCCTGAGACACTGACCGGTGGTGGAGACGTTGACCGACTGGCTGGGCTCACTCAGAAGCCCATCTCTGTGTGACAGCAAGCGCAGCTCATAGGTGCTGTCCTGCAGGGAGAGGAATGCCGTGAGACAGAGAGAGAGAGACCACATTCCCACACATGAACTCATGTACAACACTATATATATTTTTTTTATATAACACTTTAACACAAATACCAGCCTCAGCTGGTCACAAACATAGACTCAGAGTTCAACCAAAATACTTTAATATAAAGTGTAAAACTTGACCCAAGATATACACAGGATGTGCATGACACATCTTGCATTTAAACAGGAATAACTGGATACACAGACTCTTGTGCCACTGGCCTACAGACAGCGACAGAAACCACTTGCATGTGGGTAGTACAGACAGTGATAGTGATTGTGTACAATGGTGCAAGACAATGAACAACAATTAAACAGTGAAAAAAACAAAGTACAAAAGGCCAGACTTATATTTATGTTTTACCTTCAGTAGTCCTTGCAGCAGAATCTCACTTTCATTGGCCCTGATCTCCCCATCAAGAATGTACCACTCCTCCTCCCCTTCACGTCTTGATTGGAGGATAAAGCCAGTGATGGGCGGAGCCTGAGGCAGGGGCAGCTCCCATTGCAGGACAATGCCCATTGTGCTGAGATTGGCTGACAGCGATGTGGGCGGTGCCAGCGTGGGAACTTCAGTAACAGCTGGGGGTGGATCTGTTAGAGGCATTGTGAGACGGTGAGTGATTGTTTGAAACACTGTGAGGGTAATACATCATTAAATGGATGTTGAAAAACATTTCTTTATCCAGATGCTTGTTTCAAATGACAGAAACCTAAGCCAAACTGTCAAGTTCATCTTGCACGCTATGTGAACTGGTACTCACCCAGGGTTCGGATGGTGACGACCTCGCTGAAGGGCCCGGTGCCCACTTGGTTCTGGGGCAGGACGCTGAACTGGTACCCAGTGTCCGGCAGCAGCCCAGTGACCAGCAGGTGCGAGCTGGGGGGAGGGACAGTGACTGACATCCATTCCTGCTTCTGACTGGATATCTGCTTCAGCCTGAATATGGGGGAGAAAGATGGAGAGAGGGGGAGAGGGGAGAGAGAGGAAGAGAGAGAGAGAGAGAGAGAGAGAGAGAGAGGGAGGGGGTACAGAGGGAGTAAAAGGGAGATTATTTTGTGATATTATTTGTCATTTTAACACATGCCTTGGCAACACAAGTGCACAGAGTACTTGTCCTGCCAACAAAGCCAACTGAATTAAACTGAAATTGAACTGAGAAAGAGAGTGAGTAAGTGAGATAAGAAGTGGAAAGAGAGAGAGAGACAGAAAGTGAAACAAAGACTGACTGACAGCCTGTCACAGAGTCACTGACCAGATGGTGAATCTCTGCTCGTGCCCCCCGTCAAAGCCGGGTACCCAGGACACGTTGGCCTGATCCGTCCCCGGAGTGACAGTCACTGAGGACACGGCGTGGGGGGTGGTGCCTGAGAGAGGGGGGCAGAGATTTGGGCAGGAGGTTGGAGTGACTGAGCAGATTCAGTTATTGGCGTACAGGAATAACTCTGGATTATTTAACAGTCCTGAATGTAGAGTGAGAAAGAGTCTTATCAATAAATTTAAATTTAATTTTAAAATCTTTAAATTTTTGCGTGTGTGTGTGAGTGTGTGTGTGTGTGTCTGAATATCCGAGTATGTGTAAGTGTTGGTGTGTATGCAAGCCTGTGTGTGTATCCCTCTTGCCATGTGTTGAATAGAGGTGAATGCTACACTGTGTCTCTGCGTCCAGAAGGGGGCAGCAGACTCTTACCCAGCACTGAGACCTGGGTCCTGGCACTGACAGAGGCCACGCGGTTGGTGGCACGGCACTCCCATGCCCCCTGGTGGTCCTTACTGAGAGGCTGCAAAACCAGTGAGCCATTGGTCCACACAATGTATGGGGAGCGGGGGGCAAGGCCAACCTGGAGAGAGAGAGAGACAGAGAGAGAGAGAGAGAGAGAGAGAGAGAGAGAGAGAGAAAAAGAGAGGGAGAGAGAGGGAAGGAAAGAAAGGCTCTAAGGTCACTGTGAGAGACTTGAGGTGGAAAGAGAGTTACGCTTTCTTCTGCGGGTTTCCCTCTCTCTACGTAGCACCTGTGATTTCCCACCTTGCTCCAGGTGATGTTGGGGGAGGGGTTGTCCTGGGAACTGCAGGGGATGACGAGCTCCGCCCCCGCCTCCTGGCGGTACTCCTCGCGGGGGGTCACGCTGAACGAGGGGGGGTTCTGCAAACAGAGGTGCGTTGCCTTACAGGTCAGGGGTGCACAAAGACGGCAGGGAGGTTTTCATTTCGTTCAGACTGGGAACTAATGCCAGCAGAACAGAGCAGACCCAAACCCTACCTCTGACGCACACAGCACAGAACCACAGAACACAGCGCTGACACACAAACCCAGAGAACACATTACACACAACAGCACAGCTGTTTAACATCTGTTACAGAAACAGAAGTGTAGGAGGAAATCAGCCCCTTTTTACTTGTTTGGAATCAGTGCGCTTTTTGGCACACCTGAGCCCCCTTCTGTCCATGCTGAAGGTGCAGACAGGGGCGGAGCGCCCCACCTGCACAGGTCTCACCTGTAGTAGCACCTGCGTGGGCTGCGAGGGGCCCATGCTGCCGTAGCTGTTGTAGGCCGTGCAGGTGTACACCCCCTCTGCATCCTCATTGGCCGCCGCGATGAAAATGGAGCCCTCTGAGGTCAGCATCCAGCCAGGGAACTGAACAGGGAGAAGAGGCAGCCGTGACCTATGACCTCTGACCCCTTACTGCCCGTACAACACAGTGTTCCCTCAAGATCACTGTGCTCTGCATCTACAGGGAAACTGACTGCCTGTCCCAATGGGGTCGCTCCTCTCAGACACGATCCCTGTCTGTACTGGTCCCTCAGTGGTGGAATGAACTCCCCACTAAGGTTAGGACAGAGGAATCACTGGTGATCTTCCGACACAGACTGAAGACCCACCTCTTCAGACTGCATCTCGGTTCCACTTCTATCCCCATCCCCTAACACCTGCTACCTCTAGTATTTGATGTTAATTTTACATGTAGTATTGTGAACTATTTTGATTTAGTGTTCTAGGGACTGTTGTATTGGAGTATACTTGGCTACTGTCGGAGTGCACAAGTTAACTTGTGGTAGGGCTCAAATAGTGTTATACTCACACTCACTGGTCTGGGAGTGTTGTTAGCCTGGTATGACAATGTTGCTCATTTAAATTGAATGGTTATACTTATGTTCTATTGTGCCGGAAATCACTCTGGATAAGAGCTTCTGCTAAATGCATGTAATGTAATCCAAAGTAACGTAATGCATGCCAAAGGGACAATGTATGAACAGCTGACCTCACTGCCCGGATCAGCTCCATACATCTCAAAGGAGCCTGGCATTAATGTACAGGTCTATTTATGGTCAATTTAATGTAAACAAACAATAAACAATAAACCCAGGAGAAGCATACACAGATCCTGGATCAGGACCAGACTTTTTCACACAATGGCTGGACTTGGGACTTGGGTGGGGTAAACTGAATCTGGAATGGTGGTCAAGTATAGAGGGTGCTCAGAGCACAATAACATTTGTGAGGGACTAGAATTAATCACTTTCACTGAGTTTATTTCAGTGAACAACTCTTCCCTTGGAAGAAACTGAGTTTTGTCAGGTTGTATGAACACTGTAATATATATCTACATTTCAGTTCTGTATTCAACATTTCAATGATATTTTGTTATACATTTCTTAGGTAACCAAAGTCAACTGAGGATATTGCCTTCAATTGCACACGATACAGAAAACCTGTGATTCCATAACATACACACGTATAGGACCATAACACACACACGTACACACACACGCCATTCTCACGACGCGGTGCTGCGCCTCACCTTGTCCAGGTTTAAGGCGCGTCCGTCTTTGGTCCAGCTGACAGAGAGCAGGGGGGGTTCGGCTCTCACAGGGCAGGTGATCACACCCCCCATACCTGCTGGGAGGTAGGTAACAGGGGGCATCTGCACCACCTGGGCGGGGTCTGAGAGGGATACACAGCACACAGTAACAGGTACGTAAAACATCTCACCTACCAACACAGCACACACACCAAGAGGACAACACAACACACACACCAACAGGTACATACAACACACAGTGACAGGTGCATAAAAAAAAAACAACACAGCACACACACCAAGAGGACAATACAGCCTCACACACACACACACACACACACACACACACACTTACGTTTCACAGCAAGGTAGGCAGAAGCTGTGGGTGGAGTCAGCAAGCCATTGGAGGGCATGCAGGTGTAGTTCCCAGAATCCTCTGGGACGAGGCTGGGGATAAGCAGAGTGCCGTCCACTAGAATCTTCACACGGGACTTCAGAGAACTGTGACAATCAAAGCGACACACAGACAGACACTTTATTTCTTACGGCACATATAGATAATGTAGACAATTCGACAAAGAATGACAAATTCCCCCTTTAACACTACTTTTAATACATTAATGTTATACAAAAATTAGCGATCTACTCTACAACTGTACTTTTATCTTTAAAATTATATCCAAACATTAGACAAATCGCACAGAGCTGTGTGCTGTAGTGTCTGTCCTGTGTGCTGTAGTGTCTATACTGTGTGCTGTAGTGTCAGTCCTGTGTGCTGTTGTGTCAGTACTGTGTGCTGTAGTGTCAGTCCTGTGTGCTGTAGTGTCAGTCCTGTGTGCTGTAGTGTCAGTACTGTGTGCTGTAGTGTCAGTCCTGTGTGCTGTAGTGTCTGTACTGTGTGCTGTAGTGTCAGTACTGTGTGCTGTAGTGTCAGTCCTGTGTGCTGTAGTGTCTGTACTGTGTGCTGTAGTGTCAGTCCTGTGTGCTGTAGTGTCTGTCCTGTGTGCTGTAGTGTCAGTCCTGTGTGCTGTAGTGTCTGTACTGTGTGCTGTAGTGTCAGTCCTGTGTGCTGTAGTGTCAGTCCTGTGTGCTGTAGTGTCAGTCCTGTGTGCTGTAGTGTCAGTACTGTGTGCTGTAGTGTCAGTCCTGTGTGCTGTAGTGTCAATACTGTGTGCTGTAGTGTCAGTCCTGTGTGCTGTAGTGTCTGTACTGTGTGCTGTAGTGTCAGTACTGTGTGCTGTAGTATCAGTACTGTGTGCTGTAGTGTCAGTCCTGTGTGCTGTAGTGTCTGTACTGTGTGCTGTAGTGTCTGTCCTGTGTGCTGTAGTGTCAGTCCTGTGTGCTGTAGTGTCAGTACTGTGTGCTGTAGTGTCTGTACTGTGTGCTGCAGTGTCAGTCCTGTGTGCTGTAGTGTCAGTCCTGTGTGCTGTAGTGTCAGTCCTGTGTGCTGTAGTGTCTGTACTGTGTGCTGTAGTGTCAGTCCTGTGTGCTGTAGTGTCTGTACTGTGTGCTGTAGTGTCTGTACTGTGTGCTGTAGTGTCAGTACTGTGTGCTGTAGTATCAGTACTGCGTGCTGTAGTGTCAGTCCTGTGTGCTGTAGTGTCAGTCCTGTGTGCTGTAGTGTCTGTACTGTGTGCTGTAGTGTCAGTACTGTGTGCTGTAGTGTCTGTACTGTGTGCTGTAGTGTCAGTCCTGTGTGCTGTAGTGTCTGTACTGTGTGCTGTAGTGTCTGTACTGTGTGCTGTAGTGTCAGTCCTGTGTGCTGTAGTGTCAGTACTGTGTGCTGTAGTGTCAGTCCTGTGTGCTGTAGTGTCTGTACTGTGTGCTGTAGTGTCAGTACTGTGTGCTGTAGTGTCTGTCCTGTGTGCTGTAGTGTCAGTCCTGTGTGCTGTAGTGTCAGTCCTGTGTGCTGTAGTGTCAGTACTGTGTGCTGTAGTGTCTGTACTGTGTGCTGTAGTGTCAGTACTGTGTGCTGTAGTGTCTGTCCTGTGTGCTGTAGTGTCTGTACTGTGTGCTGTAGTGTCAGTACTGTGTGCTGTAGTGTCAGTCCTGTGTGCTGTAGTGTCTGTACTGTGTGCTGTAGTGTCAGTCCTGTGTGCTGTAGTGTCAGTACTGTGTGCTGTAGTGTCGGTGGTTTCACTCACTCTGTGTGGTAGACGTTCTTGCCCTGCTTCATCCACATGTACGTCATGTTGGGGGGATAGGCTTCTGCCTGACAACGCAGCAGTGCATCCTGGGACATGTTGAGGGAGGTGTCTTTTGGAGGAATGAGGATGGCTGGAGGACCTGTTTTTGGGTCGTGAAACAGGGAAATGTACAGTGAGGAAAAATGATTGATTACAATAATACACATTCAACACATTCAACCACCAAATGACCAAGATGCATTTTCAGACTAATGCCACTAGATGGCAGTGCTGGCTGTATGACCTGTGAGAAAGATGTCAAGACCTTGGCTAAGCACTCTGGGCATTTTCTGTCCTTAAGAGCAGATCTAGGATCAGTTTGCACATCCTGAATCCTAATCCGGACCATTTAGTGGAACATTCTGATTGTCATATTCGGATGACATTTTGATCTAGGCTTAGCTGCTTATCTGATCAAAGGACAAAAAGGGATTATACTGTGAGAGGTAATACCAGTCACATGTCCGCTGATAATCTGAGTGTGATGGTCATGATCATGCTGAATTTACTTAACATAGAAATCAAAAATTTATATTCAACAAGAGTAATATGAAATTAATAATATAGTAACAATGGTACTAACAACATCAACAAAATGAATCATAACAAAAATAAAAAGTGTAGCATAGTAGTAAGGACCAGGGCTCATAACTGAAACGTTGCAAGGTACTTATCCCAGAACTGCCTCAGTGAATATCCAGCTGTACAAATGGATAACATGTAAAACTGTACAATATGTAAGTTGCTCTGGATAAGAGCATCTACTAAATGACAAAATGTAATGTAATATAAGTTAATATAAATTCAAAATGGGGTGTACTGATTTTCTCTTCAGGCACTGGGGACACATTGTCTGTGATTGGCCTAGATGAATCATGTGGAGTGTTTAGACGAATCAGCTCACACTTGCTCAGATGCCGAAAATGTTAAGTTGACATATTTACATATTTTACCTAAAAATTACGTAAAAATTCTGTCTGTTTTCTACTGAACACAGACCGAGGGCACTGCAGCAGGGACAGACACTGACCTCTGACCCTCAGCTGTGTCACATGAGTCAGGTTCCCCTCTGAATTGGACACAAGACATCGGTACCTGCCCGACATCTCCCTGGTAACTGACATTAAAGTCAAAGTTCCGTTGAGCACCTGGAGAATGAGAGAGTGATTTAATTTTGTATTAACTGTTATTTATGGTTTTATTTTTTATTTCATGTTTTAAAGATTATTGTTACTATGATTGTACTAACACTTTCATTTCTATGTAAATTACTGTCCCCACTGTTTCCTGACCCTGCTTGTGAAGCGCAGTGCACCATACAGGCACTGCCAATGAAGCAGAATTTGAATTTCAATTTGAATTTGAAAGAAAATGAGTGGGACAACAGGAGAAAAACACTGGCAGGGGAGAGAGAGGCACGCGGTCAGAGAAACAGGAGCAAGGTGATGCTCTACACACTGCAGCAATGGAGCTGTGAGCACGCTCTGATGGGCTGCGTGTGTGAGGCTGAGCCTGGATTCAAGCCCCACAGTTATAGCCAAAAACATCCACAAATTACATCTTAAGCTTGGGGAAGGTTTTGTTAAATGACTAGCAATTCTTTCTTTTCAACAAAAAGACTTAAAAATTGTTTGCTAAATAACTTCAAAAGTAGAAGAATCCCGCGATGTGAATTATACATAACTGATGTTTTCTATGAGCAGTGTTTCTGCTTAAACATGTGAGTGATGTGTTGATTGACTGTGTTCCTCCTCCTGATGCTTTAAAATGCATGTAAAACAGGGCCAGGGGAGCTCACCTGTTGCTCAACTGCCGCGTCATCTTTTCTCCAGGTTATGGTTGGTGGAGGGTTGCCATGGGCACTGCATTTAAGAGCCAGCGAATCGCCTTGCAGGGCTTCGAGGATAGAAGGCGGGGTTTTGGTGAACACAGGCGGAGCTGTAGAGGAAGAGAGATCAATGTGTGATCCAAAAGAAAAAAGCTTTGCTGTTTAGGCCCAGTATTCACACAGCTGGGGTAGCTCTTATAAACCCATTATAGTTTATTTTAGATTTTTTTTATTTTTATTTTTTATCATCAAGGGAGAATTACAACGCTGACATTTTTCATCTTATCAGTTTACACAGCTGGATATTTACTGAAGCTATTCACGTTAAGTGCCTGGCTAAGGGCACAATGGTGCCCCGTGTGGGAATCAGACCAGCTACTGTGGCACTGCTGCTCAACAGAGTCATCATTCTGATGCATATTATATTATATTATATTATATTATATTATACGGTCCTGGAAAATCAAGCTTTTAGACATTATGTTATGCCACAGAGAATGGAGAATTATCTACAAACTCACATTTCTACACAGAGCACCAGACATTACTCAACATCTGAGTGACAGAGGGCTGTTGCAGACTACTTCACAGAGGCAAACACTGCTGACTGATAACACAATCAGAAAGATAAGAAGTAAAACTCAGAGGCAGCTGTCTGATCGTGAGGGCTCCACTTCCAGTGAATTTAAACGCAGGGACAGCTTGATTAAAGGCACTGGCTTCAGTGGTTCGGTTAGATCCCGTCTGCATTCAGATCCATGCGTTTATGTTCAAAGTGAAATGGCCTGCATTGGAATCAGCCTGTTCCTTCAAAAGATGCAGCAGCTATGTCACACTGGGCCCTCTGTGTGTCACCAGACACCTGCGCCTGAAACCAAACACAGTGGCTTCCTTGTTCGGATCCTCGTGACGAGGGTGATTCATGTCTGGTCCCAGGGTATGGGCTGAAATTTGACCCCTCGGCACACAGGGACACGCCCTCGCCAGGCTGTGTGGTCTCTGACAGCATGGCGTGTAATCCCTCCTAATCCTTCTGTGCTCCCACTCTTTCAGCCCCACTGCCAAATAAGAGGTTCACCTGCAGTGACTCTGTCACGATACAGGAGCCCAAGTTCACCTGTGATAACTCTGTCACGACACAGGAGCCCAAGTTTACCTGTGATAACTCTGTCACAATACAGAAGCCCAAGTTCACCTGCAGTGTCACGACACAGAAGCCCAAGTTCACCTGTGATAACTCTGTCACAATACAGAAGCCCAAGTTCACCTGCAGTGACTCTGTCACGATACAGGAGCCCAAGTTCACCTGTGATAACTCTGTCACGACACAGGAGCAGCCAGTTCACTCTACTATACCTGCAGCAGATGCCTTCAGTTAGTGCAGCCGCTGGAAATGAACTGCAATAAAGGGGGTGAAGTACCTCACTCAGGGGTAATGCAGCAATAACTCAGCAATGACTGTTTTGTTAATTAGATTTAGTCATTTAGCAGATGCCTGTATGCAGAATTACAATTTTCTGCTACCAGCTAGTCAATCTTGGGGGAGTCACAAGCGGCTCCTGGCCTTTTGAGGTAAACTGAGGCCAAAATTTCATTGTGTGATGAAACGGGAATCAAGCCAAGATGGGGTAATACATAGCAGTGAGGAAGCTGCATGTTAAGAGCAAGGCTGGTGTTGAATGGGGTTTGAAACCCGGTGAAATTCCTCCAGTGATGTGAAAGTGCAGTGACCCTGCATCTCTGTAAGCATGCTGGGGATATCACCTGCACTGCCACAGGCCTGGGGAGAGGAGAGAGAGTGTGTGTGTGTGTGTGTGTGTGTGTGTGTGAGTGTGAGTGAGAGTGTGAGTGAGAGTGTGTGTGTGAGTGTGAGTGTGTGTGAGTCTGTGTGTGTGTGAGTGTGTGTGTGTGTGTGTGAGTCTGTGTGTGTGTGTGTGTATGTGAGTGTGAGTGTGAGTGTGTGTGTGTGTGTGTGTGTGTGTGAGTGTGAGTGAGAAAGAGAGTGTGTGTGTGAGTGTGTGTGTGAGTGTGAGTGTGAGTGTGAGTGTGTGTGAGTCTGTGTGTGTGTGAGTGTGTGTGTGTGTGTGTGTGTGTTTGTTTGTTTACTACCTCATGATGGAAACCTGAGACTTCCCAAACTCCATTATGGGTAGAGTTATGTCATGGTGTCAATCACTGGTCAATGTGGACTAATAAAAAGACTTTAATATCTACCACAAAACACCATAATTGGTTCAAAGCAGTGAACCACTGACAACACACGATCGATAAGTTCATTTCGGGGTTCATGAAGCCTCATACCAAGTGCTCACTCCCTCTCTGGACATCTCCCCCTGATCCTCACCTGAGACAGACAGGTACGTCCAGGTGCCGTTGCGAGACTCCCCCAGGGTTCTGTTCAGGTGCAGGACGCGGCACTCGAACCAGCCCTCGTCCTCCAGCTGCACCCCCTCCACCACCAGGGCGGCGTCCTGCGTCAGAGACACCCGGCCTGGGCACAGACAGAGGAGAGAGGGGTGATCAGGGCCATGTTCAGGCCTAAAGCAGCAGATTCAGAACTGGCACAGATAAAGCTGTCTGGACACACACATTTGCAGGCGTGACAGACAACTGTATACACATATACACAGACAGCTGAATTCTTACAGGGCCGGGACTGAGGGCTGGATGCCCCCACACACTGAGCAGTCTTATTGAGCTGTTCAGATGCTCAGATTTCAACATAACTTCAAATGCAGCTTCAATCTGACATGATATATGCAAAAATGTGGACCTCCAAACACAATTAGCTGGCACTGTCTCCCTCTCTCTCTCTCTCTCACTCACACACGCACACACGCACACACAGCTTGAAGACTGCTTTGAAATCTGATCCTCAGGTTGCCTGGTAATTGTTACCGGGGATTTGGAGTAGCGATTGGCCCCTCCCTCTTTCTCTGTCTCTCAGCATCAATGTTTCAAAGTCCCTCCACAGCACACAGCCGTGGCACAATATCCATCTGTGTCTTGTAAACAGTCTGATTCATGCCAGGTTCAGGGTCGCTATATCACAGCTTTGAAAGGAGGTAAGATAGAGCTACACCTACCCTGAGATGGTAGTACTGCTGCACCTTGACAGTAGCTTTAAATAAATGTGTTGTGGTCAGATTAGATCTGAGTGCAGCAAATGTCTGCAGATATCAGCTGAAACCTGCAGCCTGGGTAAAATTCTGTTGTTTTCAGTGATGACAACAATGCTGAAAAATTATTCCTAAATGATTCACACAGAGCAATGACACATTGTGAAATTTAAAATGCTTTTTCAGCTTCAAAATACTTCTGTCCATCCAGATGGCAGCTTATCTGACAAATATCCATTTGTGCAATACCCAATTATCAGGAAAAAATGTAACAACATCTACAAGATCCATTTGAGACAAACAAATTTGGATGTGTTTATGGCAAACAGAAAAGCAATGTGATGATGTTCATCAAAGTGGTTAAAAAAATCAATACATAAAATCAACATCAATAAGTCAATAAAAAACTCAACCCACAGAGCCTAAGCTAACAGTCATAGCATGGTGGGAGTTATTTTGTGTTATTTAATTACTGCACATAAGAAAGAGAAATACAAGTAAATAGCATTTAAAATATAAAAACACTTGTAAAAACCATAAAGGCTTATAAAATATAAAATACCTCCCTTTCATCCTACATGCATAGTACTTATTTACAAAACTGAGGTAGGAAAAGTGAGTTAAGCCTTCCTTTTGTAGCTCTTGAATGGGGTCAAGCAGTTCAAAAGGCTTTGATTGGCAGTTAACCACCATCGTAAGCATTCTTTACCAGGCCGTATCGGTTGTAAAGCTAGTAATTATTGACAGTAGTAAAACCACCAGGGTGGTGCTGGGATTGTGACATCATGAGTCAGCGTCCCGCTGGGCCAATCAGGAAGCAGGCTGAGCTGAGGGCGGGTCTGGGCAGAGATGATAACAGGTGTAATGTCCCCCTTATCTGCTGGAGCCCATTTCCTGTGGGCTCTTCCAAAGGCCCATGGAATTAACTCCCCTCTGGACGGCTTTAGGGACGGAGAGGGGAATCTGACACACCTAAGCTTGACAAACATGTACACAGTCACGCAGTCTCTTTCTCACTCTCTCTCACACACACACACACACGCTCTCGCTCTCTCTCTCTTTCTTACACACTCTTTCACACAGACACACACACACCAGGCACACAATGACCAGCTGCCACACAATGCAAATGGCCATGAGGAAACTGTATTACGTTTCACTTAACTCTTTCACTTCCCCTGAAGCTGCCCTTTTACCAACTGAATTATCTCATGTTACCATAACTGTGACACGACCCCAGAATTCCCAGCGCTGGGAGTTTGGATTTAAATTCAGCGTTGGCAAAACACGGGGTGGGGGTGGGGATGGAAAGCAGAGCTGTTTTAAATTGTGTTATGATTTGAAAAATGATATATGTAAAAAAAATCACTCATTTTCATTGAGTAGGTGAGAGAGAGACAGGAGACAGAGGAGGAGGAAGAGAGAGAGACAGAGAGACAGAGAGACAGAGACAGGTCTTTTCATTTGAATTTGTGGTCAGACAATGGTCCTGCTACAGAGTGACAGACAGAGCAGTTTGTAAGACATCAGCACAACAGCCTAATATTTACTGGCCACATGCCGACAGGTGTAGACACATATGATTCCATCTTTCATATATTTTGCATTACAAAACTTTTTCGGATATATATCCGCAATTAAAATACTGACCCTCTGACTGTCTCTCATATGATCCCTGTGCATTTCCTGTGTATTTTAAAAATCACTCTCACATACACACAATCGTACCAACACGCTCACACACACAAAGGCGCCCTTATGCACAGCTGCACACACAGACATATTGTTCAGACTTATTTTATGGCGTTTATGGCGTTAGATAAAGGTGCAGTTAAAGGAGCATAGTTCACCTCCTCTTTCCCTCCCCCTCGCTCCCTCCATCCCCACTCCTCTCCCCCGCTTCCTCAGTCCCGCCAGGCTCCCTGCTGCTCCTGCAGGTCAGGTGACCATCTCAGCCTCTCAGCCTCCAGACGATCCAGAACCCCCAGCAATCAGTGTCCTCATACAACCCCCTCAAACCAGCAACTGCCCGAGCCGACCAGAAGAAGGCAGGCCAACTATCTCCAAACTCTCTTCATGTTTGTTCAATCTCAAAGTCTGTCAAACATATTGAATGGATTAACTGCTAAAACTGCCCAATAGTTAGTTTAATTATATAATTAAATTTAATCATTGGATTATCCAGCATGACTTACAAAAGTAAATCTCTTTTCTGCCAATGCTTCATGTTGTGACCCTGGGCAGGGTGGAGCGGGTGGGAGTGCGGAGTCAGGACGAGGCAACCCTAAACACACAGCTGTGTTTCTGCTGCCACCTTTTAGAGATCATCACTCAGAGCTTTTAAAGTTGTTCCAATAACAGCCAGATCCCCTGGAACCCTGTCTCTTTCCTGCTTCGCAAAAACAAACACAATAATGCAGATGGTCTCTTCAAAGCAGGGAGGATCAGACCGTTGAGTCAACAAACAGCCTTCACTCTCCCCTCCTGAAGCTGTACCGTGAGAACGCTGCACCGTGCAATCTGAGATTGTTAGCGAGGCTCTTTGTCCAAGGGACACAAAGCCCTACCAGCGCAAAACTATTGTCTTTAAACCCCGACCACAGAGAGCCAGAACAAAAGAGTGAAAGGCATGGTAAAATTTAGAGATATAAAGATTTAGAGGACACTGAACTCCCTGGTATGTTTCACGCTGAGGAGAGTTTAAACATGCTGGCCAAACCGAGTTTCATGAAACAGCGCTCCTGTGATGGTGAACTCCATCAAGTGCTCAGAGTGCTGCTGGTATTGCAGTATGGGTGCACTGAGGACGTGATGGGTTTACAACAAAGTCAGGATGAGGTTGTGGGCTATAATGAGATTATGGCGAGGTTAAAATGAGGTTATGACAATTACAAGGTTCCAGTGGGGTTATGACTAGGTTATGATGAGTTTATGACTTGGTTATGACAGGTTATGACAATTAAATAAAATTATTGGTTATGCTGGTGTGAGGATGAAGGAGGTAGTGTGGGCTCACCTTCGTAACTCGGGTGCACTCGTGGGGCGTACACCCCAAACTTTATGAGGACCGGCACATCAAAGTCTAGCCGCACCCACTCCACCACGTGCTGCGGGAAAAGGGGCAGGGCCATTTTGTCTGAGGGGGACAGGGATAGGCTGCACCCCAGCACTGCTGCCCCGCCCAGCCTGGCACGGACCAATGACTCCGCACCATAGGCAGGACCTGCAGAAGAGAAGCGCGCACACGCACACACACACACACACATGCATTAAACATCAGTCACCCTGGTACAGGACTGAGTGCAAAAGCACACAGTTAGAGGTACTTACGCAGCAGAGAGAAGGCCGCTGCCACACAAACCCCCAGGAGCCCAAGCCTCGGCGTTCCCATGGTAACCGCTCACTCTGCGTCACGCATGTCCCCACCTGCACACACAACAGCGCCCCCTGTCAGCCCACGACAAACACCACATCACACATGTGCACGCAGCTGCAGCATCTTACATTTTTACATTTTTACCCTTTTATACAGGTGGGTATTTTTGGATATTTTCAGGTATTTTTTTGCACTGGGCATCTCCCTCAGCAGCAGAACGGCATTGCCCCTGCTGGGATTTGAACCCGCAGCCTTGCAGCTCCACCTGAGCCACCTGAGATCCTGGACGGGGCACCCCTCCCTTCCTGTTCATGTTTCTCTGTTCTTCACAGTTCACATCAGCTTCACACCAGAAGTAACACAAACCGGACACTCTTCATCGACAGCCGCTGACATACAATACACCTGTCTCAGAGTCGACCACCCGAGGGCTGACATCCACTGTCCAGCTCTCTATAGATGATGTCATCTGTGGTTGATACCAATGGGAGGGGGGTTATGGACTAAACCATTACAGGTAACTGTACAGCAACATGTACTTCCCCCATTCCCTGGTGCCTTTTTCACCCTGGGAGGCATCGCTTAGGTAAGGAAGCAATGTGAAACTGGTCTAATCTGCATTCCAGGTCATGAAGGTTTATGGCACTGACAAAGGTTTCTGGCTGAAATGCTTGCTGTTCACAGTCCCTCCACCTGGGTACCTTTTGCACGTTCATGTACATTGATAACAGAACTTGTTTTTAACAGACCTTGGAGTCTGATCTTTAGCTGCAGTGTGCTGGCAGCGATTTGTCTTCTACTCTCCTGATTACTCAGCCAGACGCACCTGCAGAAACTTCGTTTGTATTTTTTCGACTGATCACCTCGTCTTCCAAATTTATTTCAGGGGACAACCACAGTGACTGATGCAACGTCCTGCAGCCAGGGCGAAGGTCACTGGAGTCCCAAACACAGCGCGGAAACTAGGGCTCAGTGAAAGATACAACATTTCTGAATTATCATAAAATCATAAAAAACCTGTTGTAACACTATTATATAGTTGCTGTCACCTTGCCAAAAAGTTCTGAGGGTGTCACATGTATGGTCTATTTCTGGATTCTGTAAAACATCTGACATAGTTATTCAAAACAATCAGCAGAAAGTGACATTTCTAAAGGTTGCACTAAATAAATGTGACCAATTTTACTCTCCAACTACCCGTGTAATATTTGCATAATAACAGTGCCTACACTTCACTTCATCTCTCCATCTGTCCCCCTACTTCTCTGTCACTCACTCTGTTCAATCCAGCTCAGCATGCGTGGAAAACAATTTACTGGCATGAAACTCATTTTGCAACTACTGCCAAGCCATAGTACAACAACAACAACAACAAAGACAAGCTTAAAAATGAAAGTACATTCAAACCAATGGCTAAACACAACCATACGCTGTAATATGTAATATCTGTGTTATCTGTAACACTTAATTATTACAGCTACATGTTTATCTAATCTTTTTGTTATTAGTCAATGCTGGGCGGTGACTCGCCACCCCTCAGGCTATGACAGGTCATTTGTTTCTCTGCCTTCTTCCCTGTGTCTGTCCCTCCTTGTCTCTTATCGCTCTCTCTCCGCCTTTGTCTTGTCTTTCTCTGTCTCTTTTCAATCAGCCCTCCTCACAAAGCCATGTCTTCTCCCGGCATACTGTCCCATGAGACCTTCTGCAATTGTGTCGCATGGTATATGAATCTCTGGGGCAAGCCGAGAGGTCACTGAAACTTTAGACCTTTGAAAGTGCTCACTCAAAAGCAGGTCTTATAGGAAGTATCTTTCACAATCACAGGCTGAGGTATTTCACAATGCAGTTCTGTAACAATAAAATCCGTCCAATCACTATATGCCATTCACTTGTACTGCCCAGTATGAAGGTGATTACAAGTATATGATGCTCATTACACATCTGTCAGGGCAACCCTCTCTTCCCTCTCCCTTTGTGACATCATCATAAGTGGACATCACTTGGACCCAGACAGGAAAGAGAAAAGTGGCACAGTTAAATGTCCTTAAGGGAAATGGCTGAAAGGTGACTGTCTTTTGGGACTGAAAAAATCAGCTCTGGCATTTTTAAAAACAAAATCACTAAATGGACTCATCCAGATGAGGCTTCTTCCAAAGCGAACGTTGTTGACACATTTTACACTGGTCATGTAGTTGAAGCTGCTTTAATAACTTGGGACTTTAAAAGACTGGCAGTGGGGAGAGGACTTAGACTGGATAACAGCACAAAGGCTGGCAGAGGCTCAGATCTTGCCTTGAAACTCGTCATCAGCTCACACCCTGTCTTGGGTGTTTTTCGAGATTAGCAAGCATTATGATTAATAATCCTAATATACATAAGCAGGCAATTAACTTTATCTTAATTGTATATCATGTGGCGTTTTATCTCTTCACGTTGCCTTTATAATTTAGATTATAAAAAATCATTCAATATTATCAATCAGTTTAATCATTACAAAGACAGCCTACTTATAACACTACAGGGTAATGATTAAACCATTTGACCTGAAGACGCAACAGAAAAACAGCTGTAACTCTAAAGCCTGGTTAGTACTGTACGGGGAAACAGTATTACTCTAAAGCCTGGTTAGTACTGTATGGGGAAACAGTATTACTCTAAAGCCTGGTTAGTACTGTATGGAGAATCAGTATTATTCTAAAGCCTGGTTAGTACTGTATGGGGAAACAGTATTACTCTAAAGCCTGGTTAGTACTGTATGGGGAAACAGTACTACTCTAAAGCCTGGTTAGTACTGTACGGGGAAACAGTATTACTCTAAAGCCTGGTTAGTATGGGGTGCTTATCGCGCTGCTTACCAATGTTCACTACTAACTTGTCAGGCGTCTATTACTCACTATGTTGTTGCCAGGGAGAGGTGTGCCAATCCTCCAATCAACATTCGGTTTGCTGTAGTGCACTGTGGGACATGTAGCATGAAAAGCAGCCACTGATACCAGGCATTTACATCAGAGGATGTGCTTCCCTTGCCCCAAGACCCTGCCAGCGCAGAGCGTGACACGGTGTTTGTCAGTTATGCATGCTGTTGTGCTGGAACCAGGCTGCACTGAGCTCCATCTAACTCCCCTAGCAACCACCCAGCTCCTCCTCCTGAGTGGGTATACAGCCAGCCCCTGGGAGACGGAGCTCTGGGCTCGGATTAAAAACACAGAGCAGGTGAGGCGCAGGAACAAACATCGCTAAAGCGCTCCCCGTTCTGACTGCTAGAGGCAAAAAACATCCGCTCACCAGATCCTGATTGCTCATCATCACAGCCCTCGCCTGACACCAAACAAGACGAGTGAATTAGCAACTTATCGGGTAATGGGATCATAGCGGTTATGCTGGACTACGCCAGGCTTCAGCTCTGTCATCCAGCACAGTTCCTGCTCCTCTGAGCTCATGCGGTCATCGCCCTCGTTTGTTTGAGCAAACAGCGGTCGGCCTCGTTCCTCGGAATCAGCTGGGTACAGCGTGGCTCCGCTGCTGAACTCAGAGGCCTCTCTCTGTGTGCTAACCAAACAGCTGCCACCTGCTTCGGCTGCAGTGTCGCAAACACAGTTACAGACTCACGCTCTGAGTCCAGGCTGAGTGCGACTGTCTCCGTTCATTTACACACATCTGAGACACATACATGCAACATGTATGTGTGTGCATACAGGTCACGCATGACCTCTGACTGGGTGGGGTCTCCTCCTCTTTTGTGTGACAAGAAAGGGTCACCAGTTCACTACTAAGGCAAAAATGACAGGAGACATATGTTTTTATCAAACTGTCGTCAATCAACAGCTGGCAAGACTCAGGCAAGGGTCAGCACATTGCACACACCAGCGGGACATTCAGGATGGCGTGAAGTCCATATGGGCAGCGCTGATGGAGATTTAAGTGGTGGGTAAACTCTACTCTGAACTCTGACCCGATGGCCTACGACCCAGGGCACTGGCAACATGACCTCACACCACCTAAACCAGATTTCTCTTGCAATCAGTCACAATCAATGTATCTCAGGAGCAGCCACCAGAGGGGAAGTTTCTAATGCATGCAGCAGTTGGCCAAATTTTTATTTATTTATTTATTTTTTTTTCATTTTACTCAGTAAAATATACGATTAATGACTGTGCCATTCCAGTCTGAACCATAAAAGTCAAAGGCACCTTATATGGCGGGGTAAAGAGGGTTGGACACAGCCTGGACTGACATTAAACAGGGCTACTCAATAATGGAACAACGAGACGGCAAAGAACACAGGAACTGAGTGAGGGAAAGATTTATTCTTGGATATAATTAATATTTCCACTCATGAAATGCCCAGAAAAGATGGTATTTATGGAGAGGGACACACAGCCCCACCAGCAGCCCAAAGCTGTGCCACCTGCCACAGCCTGCGGGATCAGCAGTGAGGCCTCTGCATGGAGGATACCACAACATATCCTTTACCATCCCTGCTCATTCTGCTGCACTCTCTACTGCTGTACCATACTCCTTTCACTATTACCTGTTTACTTCATTACCTGAGAGAGGGAGAGGACAGGGGACCTATTATAATGGATTGTAGAGGAGGGTGTGTACGTAAGTATTAGTACAATACTTCCCTTTACAGAGTTACACGCTTTTATCTTTTCTGCGGACCATTTACGTGCTCTGCGTATGTTTGTTTGTTTGACTTTGGTGACTCACGTTTTAGATTTATGATCCCAATAAAAATGACTGAATTTCACTGACATAAATCTGAACTGAGAGAGGGGGAGAGAGAGGGGGGGGGGGGGGGGAGAGGGGGGGGAGAGAGAGAGAGAGAGGGGGAGGGAAGGAGAGAGAGAGGGAGAGAGAGAGAGGGGGAGGAGAGAGAGGGAGAGAGAGAGGGAGAGAGGGAGAGAGGGGGAGAGAGAAAGAGAAAGAGAGAGGCTGTGTAAAATGACGCATGCTCCTCATGATGACAACAAGTCAGTGACCTCAGGGAGTGACACGCTGAGCTCCAGACACAGGTGAAACACCTGTTTCCACCTGGTGAGCAGCTCAGGTGCAAATCTGTACATGTCCCTGAACAAGAAAACACCAGCTCTGAAACGTAACACTCCCCAGATGCTCAGCTGTAGCTAGTATTGAAAAGACATTAAAAAAACCATTTGTACCAGTTAGGTTTGAATTACACTGGCCACTGCTTCTACTCCATGTGCACCCCTTAACTCAGCAAAAGCCACCGTCTATCAAGCAGGGTCAGTGAGATGTAAGTGACACACTGGTGAGATATTGGTGAGATATTACTGATATCTCAGCATGATTTGCCAGGTCAGAAACATTTAACCTCTGGACCTTAGAACATTCACTATATCATACATATTTATCATCATGTGTTGCAAAGAGACCCAGTCATATGGTTAAGTGCAGATCTATCCCATTACTGATCCTTCCACAGATATAATGGCTCCTTTCCTTTCCTCTCCTTTGTGTTAGCCATGTTTGGCTACAGCTCACCTGCCCTGTAGCCATGGGTCTGCCTGAAAACTACACACTTTCCTGAGCATTATCATCAGGTGCGGTTAGCTCCCCAGTGACTGTGTCCTTAGACGCCAAAGTCTCAGTGTTCACTTTCATGTTCTCTGCAGATTGATAGCAAAAATAATTTATGCTCTCAGGATATTGCAATAGTTACACAGTGTTGGACAAGGTTACTTCCTCCTTTACCACATATTCACAACAACATAAACACACCTAGCACTGAGGTATGGTGCCGTACCGAGTGCTAGGCAGCCAACTTTACCTTGAGCAACCATTCAATTCAAACCCACGTCACCTACAGCTTGCTGGGAAGGAAACAGCCCTCACAGTGTGGTCATGTCAAAGCAAACCTGGGCTGCTCTATGAAAGGCAAACAGCAGTTTATATTGCTTTTGTCATTTAACATAAATCTAACTGAAACTGTTCCCGGAACACTGCCAGTAAGCATCTGAGAGTGAACCACCCAGGGAAAGTGTTCTGTTGGCCACGCTCAGCAGCTGTGCTGAGTCGGAGCCCTGTGTGAGGCTGATTTGTAAACGTTTGATGTGTCCAGCCAAGCACTTTCCCAGGGTTTGAGGGCACAGACAGGGACAGCTGGATAAGCAGCTGTATTGCTCTCCCGATAATCCAGGATGATCCTCCCAGAGGCTCGGGGGGGGGGGGGGGGGGGGGGGGGTCAGGACTGGCCGCTTGCAGGGAGGAGGACAGGGTGCCACTGTGTGCCACTCCATCACCACGCACCCAAACGGCCAATCACCTGCCGTCTAACACCGCCTCCATCACCACGCACCCAAACGGCCAATCACCTGCCGCCTAACACCGCCTCCATCACCACGCACCCAAACGGCCAATCACCTGCCGCCTAACACCGCCTCCATCACCACGCACCCAAACGGCCAATCACCTGCCGCCTAACACCGCCCGGCAGCCATTTCAGTGTACTTACTGTATGGATCACTATGATCTCTCTGTATCACGGGCCCTGTGAGTCATTATGACCTTTGATACAACAGTTAATGAGTCAAAGTAAATCACCACAGAACCACTCAGGGTAATGCTTTGATCTACAGTGGATATTCCTGACAAAGATCCACCTGTTACCAAACATTCTGCGGTGCAGTCATCTGAAATAAATTACTCTCAGGAGCAGACAGTGAGCAAATATTTGGATCTCTGTTATATTTCTTTTAGTTCAGCACCTGGGAAGAAAGGATGTGCATATGTTCCCTTGTTTCCAAATGTCCATAAAAACTGTGGCACTTTTGTGTGTCAGAGGAACATATATGTATTGTAGGAGCTGTGGAGCAATCAGGTGGAAAAGTGTCAACTTTTTATGGTGTCAACTTCACCAAACACACATACACACACACACACACACACACGTACGCACACACACACACACAAGGGAATGATGTTTCCCAGGTTTCTACAGCAGCAGGTAATTCTTGCAGGTGTGTTCTGTGTAAGGGATGTTGTCTCAGTGTGACCCATGCCCAGAGGGAAGGGCTGGCAGGGGGATTAGCACTGCGAGACTCATATTCCCTTCACCGAGAGGGGGCTTCACAGCTCTGCAGTGGCTCTGTCAGTGAGGGCACTCACTCCAAGCACAGACAGAACAGAACTTTACTGTCCCATTTCAGAGAGTGGAAATTCATCTTTCTCCTTCACTCCCAAACATAAGAGGGCAGGAATGGGGCACAGAGTCAGCCCCAGTGCAGCGCCCCTAAAGCAGTTTGGGGGTAAAGTACATTCCTCAAGGGCCCACCGGCTGCCTGTCGCAGCAGGGATACGACCCTGCAACCCTCCGGTTGCTAGCCATGCACCCTCGCCCCTGCCACCCCCAGCATCACCAGATACGACCAGACAGACTGGCTGTGCCGTTAGTGAACTGCAAGGCGGAGGACATGAATTAATCGGGCATTTATGGTCATGCTCTTTTGGAGCGAGGTGCTGCTGGCCCCTGCCCCGGGTCCCACACAGCTGGGACAGGCTCCAAAGTTGGGCCTTACACTGAAGAGGGATAAGCAGCTTTGGGGTGCTGAACTGAATTGAACTGGGTCGAACTGAAATTGTTTCAAAGCCTTTGTCGAATGATTATTCAGCAAAGCCCCCCTCCAGCTCCTCCAGCTCTCACTCTGAGAGATAAAGTCATTTTCATAGAGATAAACGCAGACACCGTCTGTAAAAACAAGGAGGACTTTATAAGGTCAGGGCGAAGCAGTCCTGTCCTTCTCTCCCCCTGCGGCAATTTCGCGGCGAACCACGCGTAATCAATTTCCTTAATTTACGAAACAAACTTGAGCTCTTGTTAACCACTGCCGCTGCAGTTCAACTTCCAGCCTCAGCTACAGTGACTTCAGCGGAGTTGGGGCTGCTTACTGAGGTCCTCTAGTTACTGCGTTTTTAAGAATACGGTCTCAGGGATCACACAGGGACAAGGGCCATCCCAAACACTTCACTTTCTCCCATACAACATAAAACAGCCGTCCGAAGTCATGAAAATCAATAAGGAACAGTCTCTTAATATATCATCCTATCAGAGCGCTCTCAGAATCGGTCCGCTACCTCAACATAATGCGCTACATCCGACGAAAGTAGCATTGCAAAAAGGTGAAACACCCATCCTGTTGTCTTTGATATCAGCACTATTGAAGATGCTGAAATGACAACTCTTGATATTTGTCTTTCTTTGGACAAAAAAAGAGAAAGAAAAGGGAAAAGTAACGAAGTACAGGGCGCAGAGCGAGTTTATGTGTTTTGGGAGTGGTGTTGCCCGTAAGCAGCAGTTTCAGAAACAGTTCCCCCGGGCGACGTAACCTCTCACAGATGTTAGTCAGACACCTGCCATACGCACAACGAGGCGACAGGATAGGGTTTCACATAAGCAACGCGTCGTTAGAATACACAAAGGTTGTCGCTTCAAATGTCACTCGCTGCTACAGTGTCTTCAGAGCCGAAGCCATCGCGTTTTATCTCAAGAGCTATCCCACGGTCCATCAAAGCCGCTCAGTGGCTTCGATGTCTTTCTCATGTTGTGCGCCGCATCGGGACCCGCAACCCCCACGGAAACGCTGCCCGAAACAAAGACTCGCATCTCGAGGGCATCTAGGACTGATCGATCAATGGACAACAGGTCTTTCTTCCGAGCAAGAGGAAGTCATGTTCAATCAGAAAGAAAAGAAATTGAAAACTATAAGCAAAGACACAGAAAATACATATTTAGCACATATATAATTACTGTCACCTTCATGTACCAAGTGGATGCATACATTGCTGAATGCATTTACGGTAAATTAATATACAATTCATACCTAAAACCGCATACATTAAAGAGGCTACAGCTGGTTCATCTCCGATATATTCATTAGCATTCTGAGTTCACGTGTTATTACACTGACACCACCTTTTATGTGTGCTGCCATAGACTTTAATAAAGAATTACCTAAAGTTCTCACGTATAGTTCAGGGAAGAAAGTATACATTACCTACCCGTCCGCTCCTCTGGGGTAATCCAAGAAAAGGAAGTTTAGTCCACCAATAATGCACTCTTTTTTCGGTTGCTGACTATCTTCTCATTTAAATGATATCTTTCGTTGCTTTGGTCTATAGGCCGATCGTGGAGTACTCGTGCAAACTTAAAAAGTTATATTAGCTGCATAGCCTGTTTTTAAAACAAAATGCACCCAACAGGAAATATCTAAAACGACTGTTGTCAAATATATGAAACACAACCCAGCATCGGTTGCATTTAGCTTCATATGATAATCGTTACTTAAAGCAAATGTCCGTAAATAGCCTATTCTATGGGAAGCGCCTAGCCATCAAGCGTTAGCATCGTTACTTTTAAGCATGCATTTATCGACGGGTTAAAGTCTTACAGGTAGTTTTCCAACAATATCCTAATTTACATGAATGTAGATGCAAATGTTGCAAGATTCGCCCTTCAATAAAAGGCGTCGTTTGCGGAGAAAATAGGCTGGATCAGCCTAGCGATCGCTTCCTTGAGAGCCAGCAGCCTGAGGGTACTATCTTCAAACGCCGAGAGGAAGTCAAAAGTTTAAAGGGCTGTAATTTGATGCACAATTAGTGGTGCAGACACAGGTTCAGCCCGAAAAGAAAAGAAAAAAATCGTCGGAGATTCGGGACATCCCAGTGTGTTCCTAACACCGAAGTCAATTCCGTAAATTGGCTTGATGAAAAGTTAATTTTGCCTGCCGTTCGCTGCAAAATTTCAGGCTCAGTGGACCATGTCCGTGATGAAGAAGTCCGCAGGTTGTTCAAAGTCCCGACCAAGGCTACACATTATTATACAGTATTTACAGAATAATGCCTATCGCTTTTGCGTTAGTGTCCTGTAGGTTGTTGACCGACCTAACCACCTTCTGTCGGTCCCTCTGGTTCTACCGTTCCCTCCTCCCCGTCTACCTCTGTATCCTGAATCGACCAACCGCTGAGCATGCCTGTCACCACACACACACACACACACACACACACACACACACATACTCCCAAACCGATAACCATTTGAAAGTAATTTGCTCACTGAAATGTTAATCGCTCGCTTAAATTACTGGTCAAACTTTTTTCTGAACATTTCAAAAACATTTTCATATTTACTGTAGGCCTATTACTTGATTTGCTATGGCTAAAATGACAAAAGTAAATCAGATTACTGATCATTAAATACAGCTGTATACCTTTTTTATTCATGGCTTTCAAAATCAAACAACACGTTTAAAAAAAAACAAAAAATCCCTTTTCGACCATGGCGTTAGTAACGCTCTTCCCCATTTACACTTCCCTTCACTCCCACAAGAGGGCAGGAGTTAACAACACTCACAGCACACAAGAGCAACTTGAGCTGTTCTCACTATGGTTACTCAACGCTGTCTCATCCCTATTTATTCCTGGAGTCTAATGACGAGGGCGTATTGTCTCTCATTGCATGGCAGTTTTATCCCAGCAGACGAATATTTCTCTGCGGATGTTCTACACAATACAGTTACAAAATGGTCCATTCTAGCTGGCACGGTATGAGATATAAGGATCAGTGGTGCGCGCCGAATTTCGGCAAGGCTTGGTACAAGAAATCTCGTAACGGAAATTAAAATAGTAAATTCTAGGCTTACGCCCGACTGCCTGCAACAAGAACCATTCACTGTTTTCACAATAGAAGACGGAAGGAGTCAACAAAGACAAAAGGGAGAGGTAGGCTTCCTGTGATCTACACGTCATAGAAAATAAGCTCCATAACCACACGTCATAGTCAGCTCAATGACCACACGTCACAGGCACAATCACCTCCAATGACAAAACAGCAGCCAGGCACACAAAGACTGTCATAAAGAACTTTATTATTTTTTTCTCCAAAATTCTCCTTCCATAGCTTAAACACTCTGAACTGTAGAGTGAACATTTCAAAGTGCTCCTGTCTAAGGCATCTAAGAGCAACTGAAAAACTCGCACAATCTGATTATTCCATTGCAGCAGATAATTCATTTTTAATACAAGTGATTATACAGGCCTTGGTAGAATCATTTGGTCTTGTTTGCCCTTGACCCCCCCCCCCCCTTGCATATTCTTTGTATAACACTAAGCAGAGGCAACTATACTCCTACAATACCACTCCAGCATACCAACACTGACCCTGGCCCAGTCTGCAAACCCAGGTTAAAATGCTCTTTGTGACAGGAGTGTCCGAACGGTCAGACCATGGATCTTACATCTGAATGACTGACAGCACAGGCTGGATTCTCAGTCTGAGAGAATCGGGATGCACTGTGCTCCACTCAGAAGGTGAGATTGTGGGCTGAGGCTTCAGAGCTTTCCTGGCTTTAAGCGTACCTGACAGCACAGGGGACTGTGAGTGAGGATTTCTCCAGTTCAATCCACTGCATCGTGAGCTCCACAGTTTGGCTTCAATGACTTGTTTTTGGTGACATCTTAGTGTCACAGTAACCTGTATCACTAAGCAATAACACTCTTCACGAGAAGAAAACTGCAAACGTTCACTTCAATAGCAAGCCTCGGGTGTGTTCCCCTAAATGTCAAAAGCTGATCAGAGGTATGTTCAAAAAGGGAAATCTGGGTTTCTGATCCACAAAAGGAGAGCCACACATCTGCTGGTCACACAGTACTACACACACAGTACTTTGCATTTACATGTCAGCCATGCATGGGTGCTTTGTATGGTGTGCTTCATATGCCACACCTAACACTCTCCCCTCGGTCTGTCTCTGTTCATACTTATGCTAATGTTTCAGAAACAGCAGAGAGAATTCCCAGCCCTGACCGATCTTCAGTAATTATGGTCTGCTGAACTCAGCTGACTTTACCCTTAGTGGACAGTAAATGGAAATCATGAAGAGAGAAAAGTGATGTCTCAACGCTTCAATGTGCAACCTTTCAATTAAACTCTGAATCAATATGCAGCATTCCTTTAAATCAATAACTCTGAATCAATATGCAGCATTCCTTTAAATTAATAACTCTAATCAATATGCAACATCCTCTCAATTAATAACTCACAGTCAATATTCAATGTTCCTTTCAATTAATAACTGTAATCAACATGCAACGGAACTTTAAATGAATAACTCTAATCAATGTCCAATGTTCCTTGTAAATAACCCACTGTTGCATTGATGGTTTATGGGCATGATGGGGAATATCTTTAATATTTATATGATTTATATTATGTAGTGCATTGAGTTATGCCCACTCACACCAGTTTTCTGTGTTCAGAGAGATTCCTAGGATTGAAAATTCATAACCAACTCCAGAGCAGTGTTAAAATCATACATCCTCAAAAGATGAATCCCTAAAAGGGTGGATATTTTGACACTAATGCAAATAGGATGCTAACTGATGATCACCATTAATTAAAAAATAAACAGTTGTAAACTTGTTATATAATAGTTATTTAAAAGACAACAAAATCACAGCCATACAGCAGGTAGGATTAGGAAAAATAAAAACATGCTAAAAATGTAAAGTCTGTAAATCAACATTTAAAAGTAAACCAGTTTCTACTGTGATGAAAAGTATCACTTTGGATGGAGCACTGCAAACAGGCTTACAGAAGCAACCACATTTAAATATAAGGCCTATGTCTCTTAAATACTGATCACTTATATTTAATATAAACACTCTTATGGGAAAAGGAAACCACACTACTGTTAATCCACTCGGTGCGGCATTCCTCAGCTCCAGAGCACTGCAGGGGAGAAACCTGGAGCCGTTTCGTGCAACTGGCAGGACGATGTGAGGGGAAAAACAAAGACCTCCCTCCGTGACAGGCTAAGAGCATGAACAATCTGGGCTGTGATTGGTTCAGTCGTCAAAGTCTGGGATGTCGTCGTAGGAGTAACCGCGGTAACCCTTGGAGGCGTAGTAGGCGATGCGCAGGTGGTAGAAACCGGGAAGGAACACCAGGATCCCGATGATGAGCACAGGAATGGTGCGGTCGGGATGCTGTGGAGAACACACACAGGTGTGTCACACATCAGGGAGCACAGTCTACACGGAGCCCTCAGCACAGGTATTACACTCACTTAACTCGAGCTGCCCCAGTAAATATCGAGCCATGGACACATTTCAACATGTAAAAAGACAACACGCAAAAACTGCAGACTACGCAACCCACTCTGGATGAGAATGACTACCGAGAAAACATATTTTACATTACATTTCATTACATGCATTACAACGCATTACATGCACTGTAAGGTAACGTAACGAAGTGAGAGCCAATGGGACTGCTGCAGTGTACACACTGGATACTCAGCGGGTGTGGTCTGTAATGTAACCTCAGTGTGCAGTGAGTCACCTGAGCTCACCTGGAGTAAAGTGAGCCTATTGATATCAGTCACTGACACTCTCCCACGCTGACTTGTTCCTGGGGACTGATGTACAATACTACAGCATACTCAGAGGGCAGCATAATAGTAACAATCTTCCAGAAAATTTATTACAGTGGGAGGAAACTTCTGACCCAAGAAGATTGATTTATAACCTGTGTTTTATTTAAAGGGAGTGTTGTGTAGGCCTACTTTGTTGATTGTAGTGGGAGATAAGGTACACCAGGGGGTGCTGTTGCTTACTTTGCGAGCACTTACCGTGACTTCGATGTACCCAGCCAAGAGAAGGGCTCCAATTATTATCAAAAAGGAGCCAATTAGGAAGAGGAATGCAGCCAGGGCAATAGCCTTGTATGGAACTTTGGGTGGACTCCTCTTAAACTGACAGAAAGAGAGACACATGTCAATCAAACGCACCACACAGTAGTGTATAGGGGCTTTGCTAGTAAACACACACAAAATAATTTGTATTTTTTTCCTAACTCAATGGCTATGCAATGGGCGCACATTCTAAATTTTTTACTGTCTCTTTAAGAAACTGTTATAATGAAAAGTTCAGATTGATATGCAAATTATGAATGGAACCACAACAGTTATGTAGCTGTATATTTCCCAGTGATGAGAGAAGTAAACAAAGACACTCTTAAAAATCAGGTTCTCTCTCCTCGTGCACCTGTTCAGCTGCGTGTGATTTCACGCAAGGAGTGACGGGCATATCACTACGCTACACCTCATGCATGGGTTAACCTGTGTGGGTGCAATGCAGCTGGCTGGAGCAGGCAGAGCTTCCCACCAGCTGCAAGGATGAACCGGATGCTGTTGCCGTGCCTACGGCATGCACTCGTAAGGGTGTGATTGGCCAAGTCTCTGCTCAGAGTCACGGGAATCAAAGGCTTTGCTGCATCATGCCAAATTCTGGGGCCAAGTCTGTCCATGAAGGCCGGGGTCAGGAGGTTCCGACACAAAACCCTCAGTGGAATTTAAATACTCTTTTCCAAACACTGCCATGCAACCTTAGCGGTTTAAAGAGCGCACATGATAAAGTGGCATGAAAAGCGGCACAAACAGGAGACCACGAACCACACATGAACGAGCTTCAGCGCCCAGCAGAAAGCTGAGAGCACAGCTGCCTGCCAACGCCAACATGCAAGCGCAACACAACAGACACCACACGAGGGCTACGCCGTTCCGAATGCGATGCTAACACATACCCCGAAGCAAACCCTGACGTACATTTACACATTTACTTTTACAAATGGAAGATCGCGCTTTGGGAGGGGGGCTGGGGTGTAGCCTGAAGAATTGGGTCTAGAGCCTGTGATGAAAAATGGCCAGCATCTTCCCTCTTCTGGCCGCAACGGGAAGCTCGCTTCAGTGCATCCTACCCCTGTCTGCCTACCAATTAGGATTTTTACTGCTGCTCTGGACTGGTGTCTTGGCTGTGCAGACCCAGTGCTTATGTTTGTTCTCTGAAGCAGAAGTTTGCAAGGCCTCAAGCTGTCAGTGTCTTGCTGACTTCGGCCAGCTAACAGACACCCAGATGGAGGACTCTAGCTGAGTCATTTCTGCATGGTCACACATTTTGAATACACCCCATTGCCAGACCTGCAGAGCAGCCTAAGAACCTCCCAAAAACTGGTCCGACGTGACCGACTACGGCTGGCAGTTTTCTGCACCGCAGTCTTACTGAGCTGTGGTCAGCAGCCAAGAAGATCGTGTGACTGTGTAATCCCAACCAAAGATTAATTTCTAACGTGACAATCATGTTATACAAGCTAACTAAGCTTGACAGAGCACTGCTCCATTCAGATGCATTTAGCATTCATCTGGAAGTATTTGGCATTTGGCAAACTGCAGGAGAGACGCCTTTCTTAGTTATAGTCGAAACAATTATGCTTTTATTATTAGACCACGTAGAACATGCAAAGCTAGGGTTATACACAGGAAACACTGCCACTGGAAATGAAGTACTTTTATAAACACAATTGAAAAACTCCACTGTCCCGTTTGATTGTGTCGTTCTGGCAGTGTGGTCACTGTGACATCACTTCCTGTTGAACAGCACAGGACAGCGTCCTTTTGACGGCCAGTCCTGAGGCTCCCTGCCTGTGAGCCAGGTGAATGTGTCTCTGTCTCACCTGCAGGTCGATGTAGCCGTCCTCATTATCCGCCACCCTGGAGTACTTCACCTTACTGCTGGGAGCACCAGCGGCGGCGCTGCGGGTCGGCATCATTACCGCGGGGAGCCTGCGTTACGCGAACAAGAGACAAACAGCCATCTCAGCGCAGCCAATCAGAGGAGCCGAGACCACCGCCATGTTTCGGCACTGAGAATGGCATGAGTGTGGTGTAGCACTAAGGAGCAGGGCTTGCAGCCAAAAGGTTGTAGGATTGCTTCCCTGCTGGGGCACTGCTGTTGTACCTTTGAGCAAAGTACTTAAGCCACAACTGCCTCAGCTGATATCCAGCTTTAGAAATGAATGAAATTTTAACCTATGTAAGTCGCTCTGGACAAGAGCATCTGTTAAATGACTACAATGTAATGTAGTGATGAATACAGCTAATTGTATAAGTACTGAGCAAATGGAGCTCTGAGAGAGAGGGGTCTCTAATGAGACATGGCTAAACTGATACCTGTGAAGGAAAAATGCCGGGTGCCCTGTCCATTCGGAAATCAGGAAAATTGGGAAACAGCTAACAGAAATGGGAAGAAATGTATTTTCAACTGCTAATGTAACTTAGGGAAAAAATTAAGACAGTGCCCTCCATATGTATTCATAGTTATGACTAAATAAATAAATAGGAACAAAAACATGGTATACTGGAAAAGTATTGCACTTTGCAACGCCATATTGTTCAGAAATAAGAACTCCTGAATATGATTATGAATGATATTATTGTGTATATGTATACTGCGACTTCATTTGTAATCAGAAACACTTTATGGCAGTGCTTGCGTGTTGCAAACTGCGTACTTCAATTATCACACTTGGAATCCCGTCCCAGTAACACAACCTAAGCTAACCGGATAGCTACTGCTGCACAACAGCACTTTATCTGCTATTTGCACACAGTGAAAAAAGAAAAGATGGTTGGGTGACTTATCTTAATTAGTCTAGAACGTTTACCTACCAATCTACGTACCTAGCTAGCAAGCTAACTACTGGATTAGTTAGCTAGCAAGCTAACTAGACAATTGCATTGTCCAAAAGATGTTATATACTGCACACTACCCAGCTAACAACGTTCCTAGCTTGCTGGCTATGGACTACGAGACTGCTGCTTGCTAATTAGCGACTTAGCTATTTAATAATCTGTATAAGTGTGTAACGTTACGGTATGGAAGTCTGAACACAATTAATTTCCACATTCAACAGGATCTGCTTGCTCTCTTACCTGTAGCTAACTGTGCAGCTAGTAGGCTCAAAAATATCCTGTCGACAAAACACGGCTCTCACATGAAACGAGCTTATGTCCCGACTAAAATTAGTCGAATTAAACCATGATTAATTCGAGTACGCAACGTTTATGTTCATTGGAAAACTTCGCTTGTCATGTTGTCAACATTGCATTACGTCATCAGTTTCCAGGATTACACATGCCCGGACTCGGAGCAAGGAGAATGGAGTCATACCGCCGCCATATTCGTAGGGGAATTCTAATTTTAGAACGGCTCGTAACCTGTAAACTACCGCGTAATTCATACCTTGTAAACTACCGTCGAAATTACCTGTTGCCCTAAAACCTGGATGATCAGAACCATATTAATGTCTATGCCTTTACCCAAAATGACATTTGTGAACAAATATTTAATATTGAGGTAGGCTTATATGTGTTTGAAAAACTCTAAGCATCTCACCCACTCCTGTGAAAATAACAGCAGCATGTGAATGTGGTATGATGCATGGTAATGAATAAAGCATTTGTTTCACGTATTAAAAGGCCCAGTCCACAGGTTGTGTGGGAATCATGGGAGCTCACTGTTCAAGAAATTGAAGAAATCCATCTTTGAGCTCAGTTTGGGTTGACTACTTCCTCTCATAAGCTCTCATTTCAAATTCACACTTCCTTTCCCTTCCCAAAATGCAGTGTCCTTCTATAAGTTGTAGGAAGCCCCATCTGATTGCAGCAAAACCCGTGTGACCTGAACACACCACCTATGGGATGGACTGAAATGAGGAACTGGGGCAGGGAAAAAATGGCCCTCTTCATTACTAGAGCTAAAACTTTATAAGAGGAATGGAGCACAATACCACCATCTTTACACTGGAAATTAGCAGATGGTCCTCCATGATGAATTGAAACATCAAGGCCAAAGGCGAGCCAGCATGCATGCTGGAATAATAATAATTATAAAATAATTATTTCATAACGACTGATGACTTTTGACAGGAAAGTGTGTTTGTTGGTTAATCAGTCCTGTCTTTCTTTTTGTCTGTCTCTACCTGTTTTTTGAGAATGTGATTTGAGTTAAAGTCGGGCTGAGCTTGCAGGCCTGGTGTTCCTCTGGTCCAGCCTCTGAAAGACGCAGAAAACTCTCATCTCAAACTTCTGCTGCTGTCAATTTACGGAATGAGATCTGAGAAGATTGCATCAGCATTTCCTGTCAGTCAGTCTTAAAGCTCCCTCAGTCGGGATTATGCTGATAGAAATCTTTGAAGCCTGGAGAAGGGGAATGAAAAAAAAACACAATCTCACAGACATGCAATTAAAGGCGGTCGTTTTCCCAACGAGTGCTTCTCTAGCTGTGTGGTGATGCCGCTACCCGCGACAGGGTCTGTTGGAATGTGGGATTTTTGACAGAGGAGGACGGTGTCAGTGTGACTGCAGTGCAGGGTCAGGGGTGGGAGGTCACGGTACCGTCGATAATCAGCATTCGGGGATATTGACCGTGTGCGTGTGTTTGTCTGAAATGCACAGATCAATGTTGCTGAAAACTAAGAGAAGCACACACACACACAGGCTAGTTTCAGGTAGCTGTGTGGAACTGTGTGTGTGTGTTCTGCTTATCCCCAACCACTGTGTATATGCTTGAGTGTGTGTGTGTGTGTGTGTGTGTGTGTGTGTGTGTGTGTGTGTGTGTGTGTGTGTGTGTGTGTGTGTGTGTGTGTGAGTTCATTCTTTTGAGTGTGTTTGCGTGTGAGTTTGTGTGTGTACATTTGTGTGTGGTTGTGTGTGTGCATGCATCCTTTAAAGTATTTGTATGTATGCCTGCCTGTGTGTGTCCTATATGACCGTGCACATGCTATTGTATGTATTTGTGTACGTGTGCATGCATGCTGGTGGGTGTATGAGAGTGTGTGTTCTTGTGGATATGTGAGAGTGCATGTTTGTTCTTGCGCTTGTATGCATGAGCTTGCATGTGAAATAGCCTGTGTGTGAAAGAGACCGGAGGGGCTGCAGAGTCTCCTCGGTCCTGCTAACCTCCACAGTGTCATGCAAACAGAACGCTAATCAAAGCGATTCCAGCGGCAGCTTTCCAGCTGCAGAGTGCGCAGTTAGCAGCAATGCCAAAATAAATAAATAAAACCATCCGTTTCTGTGGGTGGGGAGGTCACCCTCCCCCTGCCCAGTGCACAGATGAGTCAGGAGATTTGTGTAAAAATAGACGTGATGGGGGGAAATTATCTTTAAATTCTGGAGTGAGACAGGAAGTGCTGTGAGAGGGGATGGTGATGGAGTGAACGGACAGCGCACCCGTGGCACGGGGAGTCACGTTTCGCCCCGTTTAACTTTCCAAAGTGCCACGTGTTCAGGTGTCCGCCAACACTCATATACATTTACATTTACATTTACATTTATTCATTTGGCAGGTGCCTTTATCCAAAGCCACTTAAAGGTGAGGCAGAATACAACGCTGCCACTGTTGCCTTCGGCTCTGCGGGGGTAACAGGCCTGGAATACCGACGCTAAGCTGCTTTGTGACAACTCGTTGTAAAAAGCGCTATATATAAATAAACTGAATTGAATTGAATTGAACACAAGCAAAAAGCCATAAGGAGTCAACAATATTATAAGCGCAGCATGACCAGGTCTCAATGGTGGGCCAGACAAGATACAAGCTAGCTAGTAGAGATTAGAGGTGCATTAAACCATTATTATATATATTTTTTTATGACTTAGTAGGAAACAGTTTTGAGACATGAGAAATTCTCTTAGGTGGTAGTAATTCGGGTGCTCAGGTGAGATGAAGTAAAGGTGAGATGAAGACGGATGAAGTGTGGAAGTTCATTCCATCAACCAGGGAGAACGCTCCCCTGCCGAAGTACCTCAAAGGACAGCCTAACCCAGTATGCTCGTATCCAGCAGGGAATCCATCAGTGCTGCTGGGCATTATTGTGAATGAAGGCCTAAGGCACTGGTGAAGCCATATTTCTGCTGATGTTTTACACCTCTGAAGGCAGGTGAATCAGGCATCTCCAGGTAGGGCAGAGTCATTTGTGAAGGGTACATCCAGAGCTGGGAAAATATGTAGTGGGTGTATGTCAGGGGTGTAAAGCTTGTCCAGGGCTGTGGGGCTCTGATCATAGCTGTGGGCGTGTCTGAGGAAGTAGGGGCGGGGCTGTGTATGTGTCAGGATATGTGAGTCCCTTGCAGATTTGCCAGGATTCACAGAGGAGCATTGCAACGGTGAGGGTGAGGATGACACAGGTCACACAACGCAGGACAATCAGATCACAAAGCCCTGACAGCCACCACACCTTCGAGCGGCTGAGAGGACTCAGCTCACCCACAATCTACCTCTTTGATACCAAATGCCCCATGGGGACAGGTTAGAGAGGTCTTCACTGTAAATTGCTTTGGGAAGAAGCCAATGCAACCTTCCAGCATCTGGAAGATACTATTTTTATAGAGCAACTGACCTCATGTATGTGTGGATGTGTGTGTGTGTCTATCTGTTTTGCTCCATTAAGACTTACAGAGGTGTACTTTATATTCCTTGCTGTGTGCTTTTTGCTGCTCTGTTAAGACTCGCCAATAACGCTGTAAGCTGGCTGTGAAAATAAATAAATAAGCAAACTAATCACACGGAGGCCAGCTTTTCCCAGCAATGAATAATTTATCCCCCTGGAGCAGATAAGGAGAAATTGTTTCTCCTCCGACGGTCTTTCTGACACACACTCCTTGGTGTACTGGAGAGCAGAGTGTTGCGCTGTGGCTCGGAGACTAGATTGTGTGGGCTGGGATGAGCAGGCCGAGAGCTTCCTCTGTCACTCTCCGTCGCCCCTGACAACCCCCCCCCCCCACCTCCATGCCCTTCAAGCAACGCAGCAACACTGTACTGAAATATGAAAATGAATAACTGCAAGGTATGTTTTTATTATTCGTAATGTATTGGGCAGATAGAGTAAATACCTGTCACTTGAGGACCAAGAACAACTGTATCATAGTGTGCGTGTATATGAAGTCTAAATGCATAAAGTGAAGTATAAAATAAATAAAATGTGAAAAAAACAAAAACAACCACACAAACAAAAAAAGCCATTCTTTTTCTCTGACACATTTAGTGACCTTACATGACTCACCTGACATTTTATTAATGAGAGCCCTGACAAGACAGAAATCGATCTGCATATTTAGAGGAAAACTCCTCACTGAGAGACAGAGACTGTGGGGGGCGTGGGAGGTGGGCTGAGGGGGGATGAGGGCCACTTGTTGACCCTTGGTGTTCTGAATGCCTGGTCACAAGGCTGTGTGCATTTATTGCTATTCAGATTCTGAAGGCAAGGCCAAGGTGTGCTTTGTGACTTCGTGTTGTACCTGCCATTGTGTAGAGTGGGTGGTGTCTGATGTAGTTTCTCTTTCTTTTGCATGCAACTGTTCTCCTGAAGGAGACATGCATTCTCAGGGACAACGTGCATTCAGTCTGCAGTCAGAGCCTTTAAATCACAGTGCTTTTGTGCCCTGTTTGATTGACACTCTGAACACGGTTTGGCTTCTTTGATAAGGTAGATGTGAATGTAACCACAAAGGCATGAATGCACACTTCAGCAATGTGAGGAAATGCAGGGATGCTTCTACTTTATTGATACTGCAGTTTCCATGGTAGTCATGGATCACAGTGTTGCTACTGCTGATTGGAGCAGAAATGGTGGGTGACATTGCTAAACCCAGGGTGCACAGTCTCTTGTTCACATGGGAAACCACCTTTCAAGGCCAGGTAGCTTTTTAATTTTCTCCCTCCCTGAACAGAGTAATCACTGTTCCTTTCCCAATCTAGGTATAAACCTGAACACGCCACGAGTACAGGGATGTTAACACTTTCCTTAGGTTTTTTTTTTCACAGAGTGCCATAAGGACACAGACAGGAAGGGATCCTGAATACACAGCCGCTGGAACTCCCAGGAGACCCTGCTGCGGCGTACTGAGTCACGGCACCTTTATTCTAAGTGCCCAGCGTGGGAATACCAGCAGGCGAATACAGCAAGCCTTCCAGAAGGACACCAGGTAGCGGAGGTGCGTGGGTGTGTGAGTGTGTGTGTGTATGTGTGTGTGTGTGTGTGTGTGAGCGTGTGTGTGAGCGTGTGTGTATGTGTGTGTGTGTGTGTGTGTGAACATGTGTGTGCACATTTGTGTGTGCGTGTATGTGTGTGTGTATCTTTGTGTGTGTGGTTTTTATGTGTGCACATGTTTATGCATGCATGCATGCATATGTGCATGTGTGTGTGTATGTATGTGTATGTACGTATGTATTTCCATGAGTGTTTGAAAATGATACCTGGGAGAAAGAGTTCAGGTGGTAGGGGAATCAGGAACACACCAATGACAGCATCTTCATAAGCTTCCACATGAATGCCCGGTGCATCTGGACAAATTGCAGCAGGTTTCACACTGTTAAATATCCACTCTCCCTGAGACAGACTGAATGTTAGCGTACACATCCCTCAGCTCTCACAGAGAAATACCCCCACCAATCACATCACAACCAACCCCCCCCCCTCCCCTCACCGACAGGGCTGGCCGTTTATCTGAGACAGGAGGTCAAAGTGCCCTCAGAGAGTTCTTACAGTACAGTAATCATACAGAGTCTGCTTCTGCACCATTTACCAAACAAGCGACGAGCATAAAGGCCACAGCACACGGAGTGTCTCCTATGTCTCCTCAGGTTTTCCGCTCCCCGGTGGCCGTTCAGTTTCAGCGGCTCTGTGTCAAACCTGACCTGGCGGATTCCATCAGTCCAGGATCTTAGTGGAAAATCAGATTTATTTTCCACCAGCAGAGAGCCGGAATGGCGACCGGAGTGCAGGCAGCGGTCACATTACCGCACTCGAGAGGAGAAGGTGGCTTTGTGAAATAGCGACACTTCACAGGGTGGGTTCAAATCATTGAACTGCCCACCTCTGAAAAATTGCACGTACCTTAAAGGGTTTGTGTCATGGTTCTGCGGTTTTGCACTCGAAAACGTGAAATAACAGCTAAATGTACTGGCCAACCTTGGACATGGCTAAGGACACGAGACTATAAAATCACACCAATAATTAAGTTTCTTTTACCTCTCTCTCTTCCCTCAAAAATACAGGACATGAAAAACAACGTAAAATGAACAAAACTGTATAACCTTTACAATTCCAGAGAAATTCCAGTGTTGAAGTCTTTCTCTTATTTCTTTTCTGTTTATCCTCAAAAGGAGGATTGAGGAATAATCGTTAATCGTAACAAAACATCTTTAAAGAATACAGAAGGAATAAGCGAGGGCTTTCAATGAAAATGCAACAGCCTGTCCCTGAGAAACGGAAAAAGAAAGTCTTTAATAAAATACTGGTGATGACGCCATCTCAGTGTTCGTCGCGGCGCTTTTGGGCTGTGTGCAGTCTGGGCACGTTCCTCCACATCTCATTAGAACAGAGCGCAGCGACAGCCGACCCTCAAAGAGTAATTTGTTTCAGTCCAATCAATACATCACAGTTTTTTTATTTTTCTGCTATATTCTTCTCTCTCCATTCAAGGCTGATGAGCCCGACTGAAACTTCAATCGGACGTAAATCGTGCAGGTCAAGGATCGGTAACGAATGAATGAATGCATATGAATTAAAAAATGTGTACTAAAAATCCGGACTGCGGTATAATGAACGCAACAATCAGTTACAAAACATTCAAAATATCCCTATTGTCACTATAAAAAACACATTTATTTAAAAGATACACTAAATGACTCCAAACTTTTTCTTCAGCTGTAGGCCTATTGGTAGGTGAGCTCTGTCAGGCTCAGATACACAATATTTACGCCAAACTTCTGAGCACGGAGGCACAAACTAGGGCGGCATAGTTACCTCTCATGCTTGCATTTTTCCCTCATGGAAACTGAAATGATCTTCTTCATATCTGAGTGTGTTTACACGCATACACACTTGCATGTGTGTGAGTGAGAAACTGAAAGCTCCCTGGCAGGCAGAGAAACCTCGACCTGAGCGAATGAGGCGGATAGAATGGACGCGCCCTGTGAGACAGCAGCCTGTGCTTTAAGCGATGGGGACTGTGGGATTAGATAAACGGACTCAACCGGCACAGTAGCTACATTAACTTCTTCATTTGCTACAGAGAGGCTCTCGGTGGTGGCATCCCATAATCCTCCGGTTATACATCAGCGACCTCGCTCCGCCACGCGACACACGCTGCCATCGTGATCGGTGGGATTGATCACCACACCGCATGCTGTTCCACGCCAGAGACCACTCTCACAGTAATCAGCCCATGGGCGCTCTCTTTAAACATCATCTTCACTGCAACATTAACTCCTCTTAGTGCTTTCTGGTGTCCGCTGTTAATTAGGCGTTAATCACCACATTAACAAGTCAACAGATACTGCGCTGTCAGGCTCGCGTGCAAACTCCATGCGCACCCCACGTCCTCAGTCAGTAACGAGACAACGTCACGCGCGCACGCACGCACAAACACACACACACACGCACACACACACACACACGCACACACACACGGGAGAGTGAGCCACACTGGAGCGCGTGCTCTTTCCCCATACACCTATGGAGGATGAAGAAGTCAGCAGTGGCTCCGCTGTGATAGACATGGTGAAGCCTCATGCATTATGATTCTCCTGTTTTTCTTTAACGCTGTCCAGACCCAGGAAAGAGAGAGAAGAATGGATGGATAGATAGACAGAGAGACAGGAAGAGTAACCAACCCTGTAGAACCTGCTTTGGCAGCCCTGTATATTGAGAGACCATGCCAATAAATGAATTTAACAGTCTGAATTTAAGAGAAAGAGACAGATGTTGTTATTGTTTTTATTTTTCTTCCTTCCGAACTTAAATGCTATGGCAACACAAGCTTTCTCATTGCCATGTTAGTAACGTTCAGAGAAGGGAGAGACAGACAGACAGACACAAGGGACACTAAATAGTAGCTCTGTCACGGAGACAACTGTAGCTTTCCTGTTGTGGTAAACAAACTGCCTAATTAAGCCCATACAGAATAAATCCCTCCACACCAGCATCACTGGCCTCAAGCATCGCTGCCCTCCGGTAGAAGAATCCGACACATCTGGAGCCAGCATCGCGCACACACACAAAGCCAGCAGGCAGAGGCATGCCAGTCGATGAATGATAGCTGTCGTCTCACTTTCCCTGGAGACAAATGAGCATTTGAGGAAGGGACTGAGCAAGAGACACAGCACCGCGCCATTTCCCCTCCCCGAACCGTCCCGCGCAGCGAGGCACCAGCCTGAGAGATCATAGCCGCCGCGCTTCAGCGAACCGCTGATTGCGCGTCCCAGGAATCCGCGACAGACGCGCACTGTAATCACGGTCACTTCAAGTCTACGGCGTCACCTCAGGAGCCCGGAGGAAATCAAAGCAGCTGTTTGTTTTGCCTTTGTTCAAAACGCAAAATTTGAGGAAACAACACAACAGCGGGAAGACTTAATGACCTGAACCTGTCGAGGAAGGCAGAGCGTTCAACAAAAACACTTCGGACGCAGGTGGAATTTCAATGCCGTGAGACGGCAGCTACTGAGATGATCAAGATGGGGAGGTGAAGCCACAAACACCGTGAATGTCTGCTAACATTGCCTGACTTTTCCCAAAGGCCGTGAGGACATAGAGGCGGTGATGGGAAATGCTGGCCAGGCTGCATGCAGGCAGGATTTCCTGACAGTTGATTGTCACCAGTCTGTCAGCTGTGAAAGGGAACAGAAAGATTCAATTTCCTAAGGGTGAACAAAAAATATCCCCAAACAATAAAATTCAGTGTATTTGGGTTCAGTAGGGTCCACATCTGGCGTTGACTCAAGCGCCCATACACAAACGTTGCCTTTTAGAATCGCGAGCGCAGGGGGCATTACGATTCTGGCGACGTCAGATCGATGCCCACAGAAAATCCCCAGCAATGACCTTAACTCAGTACCGCTCTCCCGGGAATGACACGCGTTTGTCTCTGCATTCAGGGCCAGATTTCCTAGAATCCCAGCGGTTATCTGATTTTCAGAGAGAGTAACACACAAAAAGAACGTTAAACGGGTCCTGATAGAATTCTGAATTTGAGGAAAACGATAAGCATTATAATGGATACTTAAAACAGCATTTCCATGGAATCGCGTGAGTATGGCAAAATTATGGAATCTACTCAACAGTAACTGCTTAAAACATCTAATGTGTTTGCTTCCAAGAGGAAGGAGGACTTCTGAAGTATGCTTTTAAAAACCAATAGCGGAGGTCACTGAATCACTTGCTGCGTTGCCGAATGCGTGCAAGTAACACGCAGACCCCGGCAATGTTTCACCGTGGGTGGTCAGATGCAATACCTGCCACGCTATTAGAGCACGGTATTAAACGTGATGGGGAGGGTGGGGCCGAGAGACAGAGGGATGAACGACGGAGAAATGTGGAAGGGGGAGCTGGCGTGATGATGAGTCATTTCGTTGCTCGGTATTTGACTTTCCAGAAGAGGAAGAACGCTTGCAGCTCGGGACCTCCAGCGACGTCACTTTTTTTCTCCGACAAAAAGCGCAACGATCTAGCTTTTTCTCAGAGGACTTAATCGGCACTGGAAAATTACAACTACAAGAAAGGGCAGCAAACATCGGTAAGCCCTCCTACGATTGTTAATAATTTGTTCCTGACAATAACAGATGGAGATGCCAAAACGGGGCTCCTAAACCTACCTCCCTAAGCCAATGCGTCTATAAACTTCACCCTTGAAACTTGAGGGGAATAACCAGGTAGGCGCTCATTTACGGCTATCTATGGATAAATTGCGCAAGCGACCGTCTCCAAACAGAAAATGCAAGTTATTATCTGTGTATGGAGCTCTCATTGGATCTACATGTTTGAAATAAATCTGATTTCATTGTCATACACATGGTGCTAGTACAAAACAAGAAATGTGTCCTGACATTTTGTATCTTGCGTTTTGTGTTTTGCGAACGACTCGTGCGTAAATATGCGTTCACCAGAGTTTTCTGAAATCTGTAGTCTAGTTATATTCCAGGCTGCATTCACGTAGAAATGTACCTAATCAAAACATTTTTGCTCAAAGTTGGACGCTGAGTTGTTTCACTGTTTTGCTTTAATCTTTGATTTATTGTTATAGACGCAGTTCAGACAAAGACCACCACCAGATAAATGCGTTATGAACTCACATTCAATCACATGTATCTAGCCTATTGATTCCATGTGTTTCACGCCTACTTTAACATACACAACGGGCACGACCAAAGTGGATTAATATTGTTATCATTATATCATAGGCCACTGTATTTTAACAGAATATATTTAATCATGAAATGTTTAATCGTATTGGCCGTATATTGTGGCAGAAACGAAGAGAAACGAAGACTGTGACAGGCACCTATGTGATTGGCATGAACAGCGGGCGCGATGCATCATTTGCATTTTCAAATTTCATGGACCATTTAATTTTCATTTCCCTTCGTAGAGAGATGTCCGGGAAAAGACACATGTGTACATTACGTATAGAATCACTTTTTTCTGAGTTCATCTGAAAAAAAAGAGAACCAATGCGCTTTGAGGCTGTACTCATCCAAGCGAATAGTGTCGTGTCAAAAGTCTGAGTTAATCTGTGCGCAAACTAGCTTGTTCAATCAATTATAAAACAATTTAGCCAACATTGATGCTTTGATGTTTTAAAAACTTGTTTCGTCGCTCAATCATTCAGAAATAAAGAGCTGCTCTTCCCGTTCCCGTGCCGTTATGCTATTAAATTTATTTTTCAACTGATGACTCGGAAAAACGAGCACCACTGACGAGCCAGTTACTTGTTCAATTTTTCGAGGGCGTGGAGACCGTCGTTTGCTTGTTGTTCATTACAGCATTGTATGACACTAAAACAGTCCTAGCGAAGATGTAATGACATCACGTCTGAAATTGACCTTTCATCACCTGGGTTTAACCCTAAACATGTGATCACGTTTTATCCTGTTCTTTCAGTTCAGTTCAATATGCGTCTATATTCCATTGTGTGAATGAAATGCAGCGGTCAGTAACAATGAAAAAAGCACAGCTGGATTCTGGCTAATTGATATTACAATGAAACGAGGAAGACAGACAGGTGATCGTGAAACGTCTACCGAATCCTGAACAATGCCAACCATTCTAATATATAAAGAAATGTGCAAAGAATGATTACTTCTAGCTGAAATTGCACTACGGTTAAACTGTAGCATACATAAGCAAAGTAAGTGCAAACCAATATTCTTGGCAAAAGATAAAGAGTGTGCAGAATCTAAGATGGATTTATAGCCCTGCAATGAAAGCTGGGCAGTGTTATTGGTTGAAATAATCAGGAGGTTGCAGGTTCAAAGCCACTGCTGTTGTTTCCTTGAACGAGACATTCCCTTGAGGGAGGTACTTGGTGATATACATCGCCTCAGTAAATATCCAGCTGCATAAATGGGTGACGTGAAAATGTGACCTATTTTAGTTGTTCTGGATAAAACCATCTGCCAAGAAAGGAGTTAAAATGAGTTTGCTTTGCAGAATGAAGCGCAGGCTGACTGCTGTAAAAGGGCACCATGAATGTGAATAACCGGAATCTAACCGTACCTGCTGCAGGGTGGAATTCTACACAGTTCTGCACTCAGGGGGAAAAGCATGAATAATAATAAAAATGATTATTACAGATGGAAAAGGCTAATCTAACACAGACAGGGTGGAACTGTGACAGGATGATAAAACTGTTCTAAAAAAAAATCATCACAAATAATGACAATTATTGGGAAGGAGATGCATTTCATGATTTAAAATTCCAACCTGAAAGACGGAACTTGATTGTGGCAGATGATAATATAGTGAACTGTGTAAATTTGAAGTATCATGTACACACAATATACACTGACACAGGACAATTTAAGCACAGAAGAAAAGCAGGCAATTACTATTACTTGTTTTTTTTTCAGAAGATTAATATATATAATGTAAGAGTCTTGCTGAGGGTCTCATCATCAATGTTCTCTGATCACTGCTCTTCACAGACACAGTGAAACACCTGCCAGGCCACTAGGAGTCACGTCTCTTCCAATTACCGTCACGCCCACCTGTGCCTAAAGTGGCGGGCATTGAGATGAAGGCAGGGCTTTACTCTGGGACTGTGAGGCCTGCTTGCATTCCAGGGGACTCTTTTTTTAGCAATGGATTGTTGCCTGATTTATGGGTTTTTAATGCACTACAAGAGTTCATTTGAGTTACAGTGACTCTCTGCATGGGATGTCCTGATATCATGTTATTGTGAAATTATTTAGGGTTCATTTTCAGTTAGCTGAACATGAACCGGAGAATGGGGCCGTCCCGGGGGGTGTCCTGTCAGTGCCGGGGTCCAGAGGGTGATAGCCTGTTTTATGTCTGAGAGACCGTTTCTTTGGCCTCCTTAATTCATTCTGAGAACAAAAAGAACATGATTTTGAGCCTCTCTCTTAGTCAATGGATGTTTATTTCTCAGGCCAGTTAAAAGCGTGGAGACTCCCACTCATACCATCGCTAATTCCTAGGGATTTGTGGGAAAACTTCCCACAGCTTGCTTTTTTCCATTATGACAAAAACCAGTCTTTGTGTTTCACAACATTTCAAAACAAACAAAAAAAAAAGAGATTTGGAGTCTTTGGTGCAGGGAATGTGACCGCTGTTCCAAAAAGCACCACCGCAGCTGTGATTTTAATCCTGGACCGACCGTCGGCTGATCTGAAGGTCAGTATTCCAGAGATACTGTAAGGACCTCTCAGATACAGTCATCTTGTAATTTGGCTCTTGTTTCTCATGTGACACAGTTCCCTGCAACGTAATGGATCTCTGGGTCTCTTGAGGTAACCAGCCGCTTTCTATGGACAAAGGTTGTCTGAGGTCTCCTGAATAGGGATTGTAGCGTTTCGGATCCCCACAGAGACTGGCTTTATAGTTAGCACACCCATAGCATAACTAAACTCAGGTCACATTCATGCAGGAATAAAGATTACATATGAAAAGGCCTCCGGCAGACAGAATGGTGAAAGCAGGATCAGTGAGGAGCAGCGGAAAAAGCCGCCTGCCGTCTCCGTTAACGCCGCGCTGGTGGGCTGGAGGAGAGGGTGGTACACAGCTCCTGAGAGCCGCCTAATGTTAGCCATGCCAGAGTCACCGCCAGTTGTCGAGCCTGGTTTGGTCATTGCCAGGTATTTCCGTGTTACCTGGTGCGGTAGCAGCTGTGGCCTGCACAGGTATCGTTAGGTTGCAGGTCGTAGGTGGAGCCGAACCCTGCAGGTGCGTGGGGATGCCAGGTTCACAGTGGGGTGCAGAAAATCCTCTCTGTTTTAATCTCACCTGGGAGCCACATCTCACCTGTCATTCCTCACTGCTCTGATCATCAGATTAGACTGATTGCAGCATCAGACAAGTTCGGTTTCCTTTTTGTGAGTTGTGTGTGAGAGTGTGTGTATGTGCATGTGTTTGTGTGCATGTATGTGTGTGTATGCGCATGCATTCATGCGTGTGCTTGTGTGCGTGTATGTGTATGGGTGCTTGTGTTTGTGAGTGTCTGTGTGTGTTTGTGTGCAGGTATGAATGTGTTTGTGTGTGTGTGTGTGTGTGTGTGTGTGCGTGTGTTCTTGCATACGCACTCATGTGTGTGCTTGTGTGTGTGTGCGTGTGTGTTTGTGTGCAGGTATGAATGTGTGTGTGTGTGTGTGTGTGTGTGTGTGTGTGTGTGTGAATGGCTACCTTTTTCTCTGGGCCCCTGAATCACCAAGATGGCCACTGCATGCTGATATTATCTCCAGCTGTTAGCGCTGTGGTGTTGCTAAGGATGGGGGGGGATTAGCCCGCTTTAGAAGGAAAGCATCTGTGCCTGTGGATGAAATCCACACTGACACACGTGTCTCTCTGGCAGCTGCGTCTGATCGATGGCCTCAGCTTTCTGATGCTGCAGCTGATTCACACGCGATAAGGGAAAGAGAGTCCTTTTATTTAAACAAGCATCGCACCCCCAAACCCTGCACCCCCAACACAACCTCTCACCTCTGTGCTTATCGCCATTATAAATCAATAAATGACACTGCAGACTCCAGGAGGCCGTTCTCGTTGCGGTGTTGCTGGCATTGAGTGAAAATGGCCTCTTTAATTAAAGTAGCAGCTGGCACCTGGAGTGTGTTGGTGCTGGTTGGGGGGGGGGGGGGGGGGGTCACTGAGGTTAATGAAACATGAAACCGTGAGTATAGATAAAGTGAGAAGGTGAGAGGGATGTGGACAGGAATCGAGAACAAGCCCCGCCTACCACGGAAAAATGCACCAAATTCAATTGGTTGAGTGATTGATTTGATTGGAGAGGCAGAAGAAGCCCAAATCTTTCCCCACGACTAATCCATCCACCTGGATTCCTGCTTCCTAGTGAGGTTTCTGTGAGCTGGTGTACGAAGGCACCCGACCCGCATGGGTTAATTCTCATTTAGCTGGCCTTTATCTGTGAGGGACAGTGCAGACAGGTGCAGGGTATTAACGACGCAGAGCCAGCAGCTAAGTGCTCCAGTGAGAGAAGTAAATGGAAACCCTTCTGAGTTCTAGAATACCTGTTGGTCTATTGATGTTTGACGGTTTTGACAGTAATGCTCTATTCAGTGTAACTGCTTTAGGGAGAGAGAGAGAAAGAAAGGGAGGGAGACTAAAGCCCGGATTCCATGAAGGCTAAGAAGTTAAACCTCAAGCTTGCTCTACGTTGCTTTGGAGTGTGAAGGCTTATTCTAATAAACTACCTCAGCCGCTGAAGAGAATCTAAATAACGAAACAAAGCTTAATCACCCTTGCTCATTTTTCTCCGGCTCAGTGCTTCTTATCTTTCGTTCGGCGCATCACAGCGTTTCTACAATAACTGTCGGGGAAAAAAAGCGAAGGACGTGAAAACGGCCAAGCGTTCATTATCGCTCGCCGCCGACCCTGGAGGATTCTGGCAGAGCAATTTTGAATGATGGGAGTTTTTCTTTTCTCCTCAGAAACGACTCCACAGCATTTGTGTAGTAGAGGCCGGGCTGCCAAAAACCTGTGCAGCGGAAAATTGCACAATCACTTACTGTCACCTGCTGTTTGTTTAAGTGGGCTGTGGCGCGGGAGGAGCATTTAAGCAGCGCCAGCGTGTATTCAGTTTGCGTTTAATAGATCAGTTTACCCTTTTGACTCGGACACACAGCCCTGTGTTTCCATTTCACACCTGATTTCTGATTTCGTTTTTTTTGTGGACGTATTCGCATGTAGGCAGGGAAGTAGGCTGCACACCATGTGCATTAAAAACGCCGCGCGGTAACAAGAACGCAGGAACAACGCAGCATGCAACGCCTTGTGTCTGCAGACAGACCGACCCTGATCACATCAGCCTGGCTGATTTGCACATGATCTCAGGCCTACTCATGACACTGAAGTGCTGTCATTTCAATATTGCCTCTCGCCGAGAGTAGATGTCATGAAATAACCCATGCTGAGAGCCCACTCAGACCCAGCCACCACCCTACAGGCCTCTCTGACACAGACAGACACCCTCAATGGATGCAACCTGAATGACCAATCAGGGCGAGACGCAGCTCACTGAAGGGAAGGTCAAAGGTCATGATCTCTTTTGGAATGCAGTGCTGGTGGATACAGGGTAAGAGGGCAGGTTATGGTCTTGCCCTCATTTGGGAGGACTTTGGAGGGTGTCTGTAAAAAAAACCTTCCCAAGATGCACCAGACTGGCATTGACCAGAAAAATCAGCCACCTGCAGACACGACTACAATCAATTACTCCTGCAACAGCCCGATTCTGGCCCCATTGTTCCTATTGAATTATTGTCACTGCAAAGTTGATGTTGTGGTGCTCTGCCTACAAATGCCTGTCGCAGGTTCTGATGCGATTTCCCTCCCAGATGGACAGTGACTTTTGCTTTTGTGTCCCCGTACCCTGTTTATTTTATTCCTGCTTACATCAGCTGCCGTCAATTTGTCTCTGTCTGATCCATCACTGGAATCAAATCTAGAAGCTGACCAGCAAAACAAAGAAAAAAAAATGCATGACTTACCGATAATGCCGGTTTAATGAGTAGGAAAAGAGAGGATGGCCTTTCTCTGTACCAAGCCTTGGCATAAAAAGACTGGATTTCTTTTGGTTCTATTTTTGGCCATCTTCGGTGAAACATAGAATGTAATGAAGAGGGCTGTGGTTTTAGAATTGCTGGTTTGAGGGACAGAGTGACATGGTCTCAGAGTGATGGAATGGATTCAAACAGGCTTTCTGTAAAAAGCCCTGGGTAAATGTCGTATTAAGTGTGACAAAGGTACTCTTTGCACTGTGCTGATTGCATTTGGGATCAGAACTGGCTCTCTGACAGCTCTTTCTTTGTCTGTTACAGGGACGGCTTCGGTAATGGAATGCTCTGTGGATGATCCTTCTGCGGTCTGTCTCCTCCTGTGCTCCTACAGCTGAGAGAACGGGGTTACCCAGCCTTCTCTATCAAAAATATTCCCCCACCTCATTTCTGTTGAGTGTTTTTTTTGATTATTTCATTTTCACACTTTGCATTATTTAACAAGAATATAATCTGGATATTGTATGAGGTGGGAGCAGAGATTGATAAATAACCCGTAATCCTTGTGAGCAGATCTAAACAGATGTATGATGGGGTGGAGGACATGAGTCTAAGCATGGTGCTGTTTTCAGGCCATGTGCTGGGAATACCTCTGTTTGTTTAGCTCAGGGGCCACAAGAATGAGGTGAGCGTATCCAGGAGGAAATGATGCCCCAAAGTTACAAACAGAAGCTGGCCCAGGAACAGGAAGTAATGACCTTCTGATCAGACACAGGCGGAGAGATGTCCTGGCTGTCTCGCCAACTACATCCTCTCTCTGTCAGACATGAGCCTGGCATTTAACAGCCTTTCAGACATCAAGGGTTGCCTGCTTACGATTCTCCAATGAAAATGTATGAGAAGTGCTGTAGAAAGTCTGAAAGCCTGAAACGATCTTACCTTTTACCTCTTATCTTGTACAATTACAGCTGTCTGGTTTGAAGACTTATTAGGACAGACTCAGCTGAACTCTGAATATTAATCATCCATAGAATATTACAGAAAAGGCTTGGCTTACATAGATTAAGACTGACCCCTCCTGTCAGTGTTGTGTCTGACATGTGTTGCTTTCTGTGGAGGACTGGCCGAAATTCAACACCGGGGCAAACGGTACCGGCAGGTTTTTTGATGTAACTGGACACTGTCAGTAGAGGCAAGATGGTCCCGATTGGAGTGAACGTGACCCTGGAGTCTCCGCCACAGGACTGCCCCAACTGCACCCAGGCCTCCCCCCCGGGGCTCAATGTCCCCAAGGCGGTGGTGCTGGCGCTTGTCCTTGGGGTGTTCTTGGTTTTCGGGGTGCTGGGGAACCTCCTGGTCATCCTGTCGGTGGCCTGCCACCGGCACCTGCGGACGGTCACCCACTACTTCATCGCCAACCTGGCGGTGGCGGACCTGCTGCTGAGCCTGGCGGTGCTGCCGTTCTCCGCCACCTTCGAGATTCTGGGCCGCTGGGTGTTCGGCCGGCCGCTGTGCAGCGCCTGGGCTGCGCTGGACGTGCTCTGCTGCACCGCCTCCATCATGAGCCTGTGCGTCATCTCCGTGGACCGCTGCATCGGCGTCAGCTACCCGCTGCGCTACCCCGCCATCGTCACCAAGCAGCGCGGGCAGGTGGCGCTGGGGGCGCTGTGGGCCGCCTCCCTCACCATCTCCGCCGGCCCGCTCTTCGGCTGGAAGGAGCCGGCGCCGGAGGATGACACTGTGTGCCGGATCACCGAGGAGCCCGGCTACGCCCTCTTCTCAGCGCTGGGCTCTTTCTACGTGCCGCTGGCCGTCATCCTGGCCATGTACTGCCGGGTGTACGTGGTGGCCCGGCGGGAGTCGCGGGGTCTGCGGGAGGGCCACAAGACGGACCGGTCCGACCCGGAGGGCGTGACACTGCGGATCCACCGCGGCCACTCCGCCGGCGCCGGCGAGGACGGGGACGAGGAGGCCCTCCGGAGGCGGGCACACTTCTCCCTTCGCCTGCTCAAGCTGTCCCGCGAGAAGAAGGCCGCCAAGACCCTGGGCATCGTGGTCGGCTGCTTCGTCCTCTGCTGGCTGCCCTTCTTCCTGGTGCTGCCCATTGGTGAGTTCCTCCCACAATGCACCTCTCTCCCAGTGCAATCGCACCGATTGGGGGGACACTCAGCCCTGGCCCACAGGGGGCCTTTGTGATCGCAAGCAGTTAACCACCTGATTACACCAATCCTTGCCTTGATTGAATAGATCTCGGCCTCCTGCTGGGCTATGGTAGTATGTCCTTTAAGGAGAGGTGCGTGTGTCCTTCACAGAGAGGTAGAAAGCTTGCAGGGTGTGCTGTGTAAGCGATCCTCCGCCTCTCCACCCCTCACTCCTACTGCCATGCTGTCTGGGTGTTTTACACAAGCAGTGTTCTAGCACAGTCTGCTGGAAGAACCAGGAGGAGAGTTTGCGGTGCTGGCTAGGGATTTTTTACGGGCCGCTGCCCCGCCGATTCTCAGAATTGCTTTCGCTGACCTAAGGAGTAGTTGCGCGCTGCAGCAAAGCGTAATCGGAAAGACGAGCCCCCCGACATTTGAGGCTAACACCACCGTGTGAGACAGGCTCTCTGCCTCTCGCGCCTCGGACGTAGCGCACTTCTGATAAGGCGTCTAAGATGCGCAGCGTGATTTCCGCTGCTAATTCCATCAAAGCTGACCTGCTTGGAAAGACTCCAGAGCCACTCTCCATGAATTGCTGCTGCCTGGAGCTAAGTGAGAAATCGTTGCTCGAAGATTGTTCTGTTGTGATTATGAAATGTTACCTTGGAGACCCAGGGCTTTCTCTCACCCAAGAGGTCTGCTCTTACGGGTGTTGATGTATAGATTCCAAGCACTATCCAGGTCCAGTTGTAGGGTGGTTTCTTTTTTCCACAAAATGGTTTGGTTTAGGATGAGAATATGCACACAATATACACAGAGCAGCGGTGTAATCGGCACTGTCTGTTTGGTTCTCTTGTTTGCCTTGTTTGCTTATTTGACTGCACCAACACTGATAACACCCTTTCTTGGATGATGACAGAGTACTGTGCTCATTTTAGTATTTGAATCATTAGAATTACTAGGCCCTCAAACAGCCCACATGCTGTTTATTTGATGTGAATGCTGTGAGTGCAGCGAATCGCTTGACCATGATGGAGGAGTATATTCTTAATTTTGTGCGTTCTTGGTAAGGGTGATCATGACTCTTCATATCATCGTGAAGCAGAGGTCTGGACAGGTTTATTCTGGTTCTGGAGAGCTGCAGTCCAGCCGGCTCTAAGGCACCACCCTCAGACCAGGGAAGGGAAGACATGTCGAGCCAGTCAGGACTGCGGTTAGCACAATGTGGTGTCTGTAACAGGAGTCCACTGACAGCACCATCAGGGACTAATACCTCTGACTGTCCTTCTGATGACTGGAGCATTCAGGCACTTAAAAAAAACAAAGATGGAAATCAAAAACCAGTTTTTAAAATATCTACACATACACACATTTATATTATATATTACTTACACGTCATTTTTACATACATATATAGTGCCCTTTCTATCTCAAGAAAAAGTAGAAATTCCAAATAAAGAAACCTAATTCACAATGGCTTAGAACAATACCTCAGTATATATTTCTCTACATGACTGATCAGTAACAAATACAGTCTTTCAAATATCAGCACAGCATGCTGGAATGAGCCTTTGTACTGCTATTCAGAGTGGGGAGATTTGGTTGCACTTTTGAGTGTGAAATTCACCTTTCTCTGCTACATGCAGATTGAACTGTCTGAGAGAGGGGGGGACTGACGTCAGCATCTGCTTATTTGGGTTCCCTTTCATAAATTTTCTATTCTCTGTTTTCAGCCAAGGTCGAAGTCTTTGAACTGAACATGACAAATCCTTTCTCCCCTTTGGACTGGAAACAGGCTTTGTGAGAAAGTTCACAAAGATTTATCTGTTGAAAGACTTTTGGAGAGAGGTAGAAAGAGAGTGCCGTGCCTTCATACCTTTAGCTGAACAGTACCATCTCTCTCCTGTCTTGCAGACATTGAAAATAAGGCTGTTTCTAACCATGACTCAAACAAATATACTGCTTCACTCCAAATTCCCACCACTTTTTGTCGTGGCCCGTTTCATCCCCACCACTTTAAAAAGGTGTGAACACATCGAACCCGTCGTTGTCCCCAGCACTTTTAAAAACAAACTGACGCCCATGAGTATACCCCCCCCCCCAACCCCAAATAATTCATTTGTGCGATTAATCTGTGTTTGACAACTCTGTGACCAGCCTGCACAAAGTTCAACACAAAATGGAGTTAAGGTTTTCTACAAATTACGTCCTGTTGTAGGATTTCTCCACATAGTCCTTACTCATTTTGTCACTAATTACATCTTTACATTTTTTTTATGCCCAAAGAGGGGAAAGATCAGGAAATATGATTGCGGATAATCATATCACAGGGGTGCCTTACATTCAGGTCTGTTGCTTAATTTCGGCAGACCGATGAATATTTCATGAAGGCATCAGGTTGAGTTTCGAGCAGATAATGATATCCTTGTCGAGAAGCGTGAAATTATAAAATATTTAACCGAAAATTTGGCAAACCGAAGCCATTCGTCACCGGAGCCGCGACAGCTGTGGTGCCTCTGTGGCTTTTTCATATCAGAACATCTGCGGAATTCCAATTTCCGCGGGGCCCGCAGATGCTCGCTCTGCCCTCTCCTTTAGAGAGAGACCGCCATCAATAAACGCACAAACGGCCTCGTCCCGGGCGCCCATGAAAACGCCCTGCAGAGAATTACGCTCCCGCTGTCAAAACGCTGCCTCTCGAGTGCAGACCGCTAAACAAACCCAGGCGTCCAAATACATATCCGTTTGATTTGAGAATAACACAGGATTTCAAGAATATGTCTGGGTGGTTTTAGGAAAATGCAATATTTGTGATAATATGACGTGATCAGAAACTGAAGTGATAAATATTTTTAGTGACACAAATGTTGTCAAATAATACACATATAAATGGTCACACACATATGTATCTATGTACATCCCCTGTCTGTTTCTATTTTACTCTCCATCACCATCATCATTTTACTCTCTCTTTTCTTTTCTCTCTCCTGTTATTTCACTCCTTTTCTGTCATTCTCTCTCACTTTCTCTCTCCTGTTCCCTCTCTATCCCTCTCTCTCTCTCTCTCTCTCTCACTTTCGTCCTCTCTCTCTCTGTCTGTCTGTCTCTCTCTTGTTCCCTCTCTATCCCCATCTCTTCTCCTCGTCCTCTCCCTCTCGCCCTCTCCCTCTCCCCCCCCCCCGTTTCTCTCACCCTTGTCCTTCTCCATTTTTACTCAGGCCTCTGCCATTACACAGCAGTCACAGAGGTCAGGCTTTCCCGGAGAGCAAACACACGACACAACAGGCTGAATTCTAACAATCCCCGTGGACACAAAAAGCAATAAAGGAAGAGTGCCTATAGGTGAAAAGTCCACCCAGCAGCCACCACATTCCACCTGAAAAGAAATGCTTCCGAGGCACCAGGCTATTCTTCTGCTGGTTCAATTGCGAAGCGAATTTCAAGAGTCGAGCACAGCAAGGTGAAATAGCCCTCTCCTCTTCCTCCTCCTCTCCTCCGCTTCTCTCCTCCTCCTCCACCTTCCTCAGAGGTTCAGGGACATGAAAGAGCAGGGACAGGCGGCCCACTTGAGAATAACCTCTTCTGACTCCTTCCTCTCTCCATTCCCTTCTTCTTTATCCTGCATTAAGAACAGAAATCCTTCTATAAACAGTCCTCCAGCCCCCACAATCCAATATTTGCACAACCTCCCTGCGGACTGTCAACGATTTTTGCTGCTTTCATCTTCAGATACATCTCATATGCATCAGATGTGTCTGAAAGCTGTACGGTCAGAACTATGCAATGAGAGTGGCTGTTCTGGCCACCCAAGGTGATCAATAGGAGTTATAATTGTGTCCAAATTGAACGTTATCATGTATGAGCTATCGCTGCTCATTTTGCCCTACCCTGGGTGCAGACATGTTAGATATGTGTCTCCATCTAATCAGACAGATCAGAAGATTTAAGTGGCAGAAAACTATGTACAATGAGGGCTTGTGGATCTGTTTGCTCTTGCTTGAAAGGGATTCAGTAAATCAGTCCTGTTTTTTTTTCATCCAAAACTATAAATGTTTATTCAGACTGGAGAATCGATGACAATCGATGATCATTTACACAACTAGTCAAGCAAGTGCAAATCATTTTTGCAATCATCTCCATGACCTGTCACTTTGCTGACATCTCTCAACTTCAGGGATTGTGCTTCTTATTTGTCTTGAATAGTGTTATGCTCACACTCACTGGTCTGGGAGTGTTGTTAGCCTGGTCTGACACTGTTGCTCATTCAGCTAGAATGAACACACTTCTGTTCTTTTGTGCTGGAAGTCGCTTTGGATAAGAGCTAAATGAATGTAATGTATTGTAATGTAATGCCTGTGTGTGTGTGTCTTTACAGGGTCCATATTCCCTTCCTACAGACCCTCAGACACAGTGTTTAAGATAACCTTCTGGCTGGGCTACTTCAACAGCTGCATCAACCCCATCATCTACCCCTGCTCCAGCCAGGAGTTTAAGAAGGCCTTCCAGAACGTTCTGCGGGCCTGCTGCCTACGCCGCAAGGCCAGGGCCTCCCCTGTGGGCCACCCCTCCTCCATCGGCGGTAAGGTCTGCCGGCCCCGCCTACACTCTGATGACCGTGCCCCCTCCCGGACACCCTCCTCCCACAGGCGCTGGAGGGTCTTCCTGGGGCCCTCCTCAGATGGAGTGGGAGGGGCAAGGGGCGGGGCGGAGGTTGCCCGAGTCTGCAGCAAGAACCTGCTGAGAGCGTGCTGCTGGGCAGATGATCAGGCTCCCGCCCCGGGTGACCCCCGCCTGCAGTCGCCCGACCCCAGCACTGCGCCCGTTGTCAAGGTGCACCAGGTGTCTGTATGCGAGGGCGGGGAGTCTGTGTGACTGGCTCCACTCAGTGGGCGGGGTCAGAACTCCTGCTGCAGAGCCACGCCTCCTGGATTCCTCTACTGCTGGGAAGCCACACCCACATGAGTGGAGTTAAAGTGACAGTCATGCTTGGAGAGCAGCTCATAAAAGGATCAATGGGATCTCAAATGTATATTTTAACTGTTCAGAGGACAGTCACTGAGGAGACTCACTTGCACTGTCAGCTGAAAACAGCACCCCGCCCCCCATGCCGTGGGTGTCACTCTCCATCTTAAATTTCTGCTGCTCAGGAGTGATGGACCGTGGGGGAATGTTGCTTACAAGGACCTGCACTGTCCTGTGTGAGTGTGTGTGTGTGTGTGTATGTGTAAATGAGTGTGTGTATGTGTGCGTGGGTGTGTGTATCTGTGTGGGATGGGTGTATGACTGTGTGTATGTGTAAATGAGTGTGTGCGTGTGTGTGTGTGGGATAGGTGTGTGTATGTGTAAATGAGTGTGTGTGTGTGTGTGTGTGTGTGTGTGTGTGTGTGTGTGTGTGTGGGATGGGTGTATGAGTGTGTGTATGTGTAAATGAGTGTGTGTGTGGTCAGGCCACCTTATTCCAGCTCTGCAGGATGTTTTTGAGCTGTCTGGGCAGAGTGATTTACTGTAGATTAGATCAGTCCTGCAGTGAACTCGGTCAGTAATGATATTGTTTTAGCAGAGTGGTGCTGACCTCACTGTAACCTTAAACATTCTCTCATAGGGCACCTCAGGTCTCCAGTGAATTGTGTATAAAAGTATAAATCTGTATAGCGTTTAGAAGCTTTTGAGAGTTTGAGTTCCCTTTAAAAACATCTGACACAGACTACCACAGGAACAAGGGCATCAGGGACAGGGTGCTCCAATCTGTTCTGAGATTGTGATGGACCAAGACTGTTTTTTCTTTTTTTTATTAATGGGGGGTCGTGACCTTTAGATCCAAGGAGAAGGGCCGTAAATTCTGCCAGCTTGAATGAATCAGTCTCGTTCACACTGGTCGGGTTTTCCTGAAATCCCCAGAAGTACGTGCTGCCTTCTTACCCTCCTCTGTGAGTCAGCCTGCTGTGCATTCCTCAGTTTCCTGACGTTGCACAAATTTTACTGTCTGTTTTTTACCCAGTCTATTTCAGCGCCTCTCTGGGAAGCCACCTGGGGTTTGGTTTCCTCTCCCGTGACTTAAGATAATTCACTGCACAACATCCGCCCTGATGCACTTTCCTCGGGAGTCCAGAATTACGCCAGATATAAAAATTAGAAACTTCCCTTGTTAAAGGAAATGTAAACATGTATTTTTAGAAGCCCACAAATATTTTTTTTTTCTTAAAATAAACTGGACAGCATTTCTCAGGTTAAGCAGAACACATGGTGTTTTAGCAGCTGTGCTGGTTTAATGTACTGGTCAGTGTCCACCTGAATGGTTTGCACATTAGCTTGCTGTTTGGATTGTAAGCATGTAAACTGTGTAAACACCATGTGATCAGCATAGAGACATATGGGTCACAGTGAATTACAGGTGTGTGAGGTTACCTGGGTCTGGGGATGTTAGGAAAACCACACCTGTATGAAGTGTTTCAGAGGGAAGGAAGGACCATAAAGCCTGTCTCTGTTGAGTGGACTACTGCAAAACAAGCACATATAAGCATGCCTAGACACATGCACACACATACACACACACACACACACACACACATACACACACACATTTGCACGCATGCACGCACGCACACCCACCCACCCACACACACACACACACACTCACCCACACACACACACACACTCACCCACACACACACACAATTCACTGACCCAGTTTATCCCGCTGGGGTACATCTGATGGACAGTATCCGATTCCCTTTAATAAGCCCCTTTTCATCTGCAATTCCTGCTTTTCCATAAAGGTGCTTAAACGTCATGGTGTCTCAGAGCTTTTTTACACCAAAATCTGTCTCACTGTGTTTTAAACACCTCTAACTCACCTGTTTAGTAGAGTGGAGTTCCACTGTAAGTCATGAGAATACATTTTGGTTGGTCTCTGCTTTTACAAGACTGGTGCTAAAACTCAGCTCACCAGCTACGAACAAACCCATTACTGACACAACAGAGATAGATGAAGATCACCTCAGGAAGACCCTGAAAGGACCTATGAAAATTGTATTGGCAATTGAATGCTAATGATTTCATAAAGGCATTATGGAAACCATGCTGTAATTAAAGCTGAAGCATACATGACTGAAAGACTGTTGTCTGTTTCTGTTGTGAGACAGAAGTGGTTAATTATGCCTTAATCATGCAGGATATTTCCCTGAATATACACTGGGTAATCATTTTACAAAACGTACATCAACTCTTTGAGCAGGTCAACTGGCAGCTTTACACTTCACACTAACATGTGGTGCCACCTAGTGCCCACTAAGTGTAATTACGCTAACTCGCACCAAATGGCTGAGATTCATTTCATGTTTTAAATTCCTGACATTTGCTGCAAAGCACGAATGTCATAACACAAAGGTTACAGTTGTAACCTTCAACAAATAAATGTATGATGTCATGAATAGAGTGTTACCGGCTGCAAGCTTTACTCGGATCAGCTCTCTGAGTGTTGGACGCTGTCATGTGAACATGACGTTTGAACAAGTACACATGCTTCTTGCGAATGTCTTAAAACAATGGTGACCTTAGATAATTGATACAACACACGCACATGCAATCAAGCCAAATGTAGTGAATTATACGTTTACAGAAATTGTTATAATGAGTAAACAAAATGCATATTTTTTGCACATTGATTATTCATATTTCAAAATGACAGCCTTTTGTCAAATATTACTGTGTCCTAGAAAGAAAGCACATCTTACAGTGTACATGCTTGGTCTTACACAAAAGGCATCAGCAATTTAAATTCAATAGCTGTTCTGGGCCTATGCCATTGTTAAGACATATGATAAATCATATTACTTATGAAAATATGACTGCCACTTTATTCTGTCTCTATTCTTAGTATCTTTAAGATGTTATATCATCAATGTGTTAAAATCAAGAGAGAGGTAATAGAAAATTTAAAATGGTCATACAGTATTTTGTAACAGCCTGTTCTTCTGTGAAGGTGAGTCAGGTTTTTAAATGTAAAACCTACTATACATAAACCTAGTATGAACCTATATACCTGTAATCCTACTATACTATACCAATACTATACTATGCTATAGCTTAACATTACTAGCTGGATGGCTTGTGTGAGAATGGGTAAAGCTAAGAATGAAGGAGCTCAGAGGGGTTTGATTCATGACTTCCTGGGGCGCATATTACACGAGTCAAACTGCACATCAACATTTAAAATGATGAGACAAAATGACCTTTTCAAAGGGGGATGAAGTTTACCTGCCACCTGTGACATACCTCACCTGTGAGGCATTTCCCCTTACCTTCACTCTGCTCCTTGCCTGAGTACCTTGGTGGGCGGGGGTAGGGGGTCATCCTGGGTCATCCTTCACAACAGGACAGCTGGCAATTTCACTCTTTTTAACAGATGACTTCAGGAGCCAGTTGTGAGGGAGAGACAGAACAGTTTGTACTCCAAATTATTAAAAGCTTGTTTGGGAAGACTTATTATCAATTATCGGACCCTACACACGTCACTCCAGGTCACCCCGGGCTGCAGCTTCGGGAGGCCCGGCTGCCCCTCCTCTTCAGAGCCACCCGTTCCGATCGCATCCTCTGTCTGCTCTGGTCTCAGCGTGGAGGAACCAGCTTCCCCCAGCGGTCAGAACAGCGGCGTCGCTAGCCAGCTTCCGCTCCCTCCACCCAGCACCTGGCTCCTGTACCCACGGTTACCTCACATGTCCTTGTTACTGCAGCTTGACTGTAGGATGTGTTACGCACTGAAGCACGTACGCACTGGTTACCACAGCACCGCGTAGGGGCTGGTGCACGTTAGATCACAGGCAGTTGCGTCCAGCTTTATTAAGTGCACTTTATGCTGGTTTCCTGTAAGTCACTCTGGATAAGAGCATCTGCGAACACTAAATGTTTAAGTAAAAACAGATGATCTGTGGTCAGCTTGAGAAATCTTGGATTTGGCCCTGTATGCCGCTCACCTCAATCTGACCTGAGTGTGCCCCCTACAGCAATACACCCAATACTGCATTTGAGGTGGTGTGTAAGTTGTAAGGGTGGAGGCCTCTGGTCTAGTGACATCACCTCTTAGGTGCAGGCCCAGGACTTTCTACAGTTCATTAGATTAGTGCACATCTGTATCCAGGGCAACTGCCCAGCTTGAGTGTCACATTTTAAAATGTTTGGATATTTATCAAAGCAATTCCTGTGAAGTATCCTGCTCTGGGACATAAAAGCAGCACCCTGCGGGTTTTGAACCTATAACCTTATGGTTGTGAGTTAGTGACGCATTCTGCCACATTTCCAGTCCCCAAAGAGGCCGTACAGGAAGCACAGCATGCCGGGGCTGCTGGGTGCATTGATACTGGTACCGGTACATGCTGCTGTCCCGGCCACCTCAGTGAAAGTAACTGGACAGCAAATCATTTTTTCCATGAGAGAGCTGAGAACACCAGGGACAGGAGCAGCAGGGTTTACCGCCAATCCCGCTGCCCGGAAAGAACCAGATCAGAAGCCTGCCTTTTTTTTGTTTATTTTTAAAATTATTTTTAAGGAACCATCAACGGGATTTTATTACTTTCAGAGACACCCTCAAAGCCCACAGCCTAGGAGAACATACACCATCAACAGTTTCACTTTTACACACTGAAGGAAGGGGGGTGGGGGGGGGGTTGAGGGGGTGGAGGGGAAGGGGGATGAAGCATGACATCACCTTCAGACCAACAGAACTTCTCTCAGTGCATCACTTACATCACACACTAGCGTGGCATAGAAAAAGCATCACAGCTGACGAAGCAAGGGGGGGGGAGGGCGGGGCAGCGGAGACCACAGCACCTGTGCTGTGCATTCTGGGTAGTCTGAGGGACTGTCCTCCCAAAGGCGGACTGCTGTTCTCCAGCTCAGACACGGGGGCTGAAAGAGGCGGAGCTTTGTGAGAGAAGAGGGCAGGGCTGACTACTGGGCCTGGTTACCCCCCCCCCTCCACCTCCCAAAAAGTCCACCTGCCAGTTTCATGGGCCACAAACTGAACCCAGCTGGGCTAAATGTCCTGTCTGAGCAGGGGGAGAAACAAGTCAACAAAAACAGTGACTCTGTAAGAGGAAGAAACAGTAGAAAAGAGTCCATCAGGAATGGCCTGATTCAGACACGCAGAGGAGAGGGAAAAACGCAAAGGATTGTGGGTGGAAACGCCGATCCCTGGAACCGGCCAGCCAGAGAGGAAATAAAAGCAACATCAGAAATGTGGACCCCCCCTGAATGAGCATGTCTGGGGGGCCAGGGTTGCTGGCAGAGGCGGGAGGAACGGCGAGTGCCGCCCCCAGGCCCTGGCAGGCGTTTCGGCAGACGCGCCGTTGCTGTACAGCACCAGGGTCCAGAGGGGGTTGCCAGGGGCAACATCCGAATCCAGCCTCGGTTGTCATGACAAACAAAGAGCAGGGCCAGAGTCACTCGAAGGCCTGTTGTCGTGGCAACACTCTTTAACTACAACAATGGAGGGAGCCAGACAAAGAGTGGGGGAGCGGGGGGCGGAGTGGAAACGCGGGAGAAATTACCTCTGCTCTCAGGAGAGCGCGGCTGTCTCCCTCCGCCAGCCTCGCGCACACTTTACACGCAGCCCACGGGAACGACAGGATGAGGCTTCATTTTTTAACCCCCTGTTGCCCTCCCTTTGGAGATTTCTGCATTCCAACACCGAGCAAGCAAACAGCAGACTCATGCTAAACTCTAACAGCCATTAACATTGGTCTGGGTTTTCAGTGCGATTACAAAATGTAATTGGCGAGATCGAGCAATAAGGCAAAAGCAAAAAAAAAAAAAAACACACACACAGTGGACAAAAACAGTATTAATCACAGGAATGACAAGTGCATGAGTGTGAAGGTAAGGAAGATTAAAGTGACATCTGAGCTATAAGGTGAGGAAAATACAAGTCTGGGAGGAGTGGGGGTGCATCTGGGAGGTGGGGGGGTCATGAGGTGCGAATGAGGGCAGAACCCACATTGATGTTTGAACCTGCACAGAAACCGTGTGTTGACCAGAGGTGGTCTCCCCTTGGTTTCTGAAAAAAAAGGGCAAATGTGGGAGACCCCTGTTTTTGAGGTCCCACCTGCACCCCATCAACTCACTGAAGCGTCGTTTTTCACTTCCTCCCACAGAGCTCCAAACCACAGCATCTGACAACAACACCAGCACGACGGACAGCACTTTGAAAGGCACCAGGGGCTGGAAAAAAGAGCAGTAGTTTGCCTTATAATGTCACCTGGCATGTATTTCTAACTGGAACTTGAAAAGGAACTTTATGTTCTTTAAAATAAAAAAAAAAAGTTGTTAAGTATTTGAAAACACACCCCAGGGTTTTTAAGTTTTCAGTTGGATGTACCAAGCACACATGTCAAGGCAGATTTATACACACTTGGTACATACAACCAATCAGTTTCCAGGGGTTTCATCAAAGAATAACCCAGAGGGCCCTTTAAGAGACCAGCATTCAGCCAACTGAAAAAAATGGCAACCACAAAAATTCACGAAGGAAAAAGATAGACACACTTCTCCTCTATGTATTACCTAGTGCATAGCTACATATGCCAGGACTTCTCTGACACACAGAGGAAAGAAAAAAAAAAAAAAAAAACACTGGGAGCTTGTATTTCTTAATGAAAAACAGACACCTCACGTCACTGTTCGACTGAGTGGCAGGCAAGGCCCTCCTTGGAAACCAATCAAAAGCTTTGCTTTGATCTGTGTAAAGTTAGCCCCTCCCCCCATGATGCAAACAAGTGGCAGGCCCTTCCTACCCTTATCAACTGATCCTGGATCAGAGTCAAAATTTTATACTGAACAGTTGGGGTTAGCACTGGGGGTGGGTGATCTGATCTCGGATCTGCTGTTAAGGGCAGAAATTGAGCAAGCAAACATCTACAAACTGATGGGAATTTGCTTCCCAAGTCTATTTTAAAGACAGAATGCGTTTAGCCCTTGGGCGACACATCAGAGAATAGTATTAACACTGGTTTAAAAATGTAACATACAATACTACTTTAACAAAATCAAGTGTTTTTTTACAGACACACTACGTGAGGAATAATAACCATGACAATAATAAAAAGATCTGGCACCTTAATATCGGTTCATTCCAAGGTTTTTTTACATCGTATTTTACAGCCTTATCTTACCTCAGTAATAATAAAAATGAGAAATATCACTACACCTTACACAGGTTCTGCAGAGGCAGTTTAGGCACGGTTAGAGGGCGAGGATTTTCGGGGGCAAGAGAGGCCGAGAGGCACGCTTTCTGCCGAACCGAAGCACGCGGCGGTAATCTCACATTCTACTTCCGAAATTCGGCACGACACCATCATCCTTCAGACGCTGGGATTCAATCACCAATCACAGGCAGCTCTGTACATTACAGGCAGGCGGGGGGTGTAGAGACAAGGAAGATACAGGCAGGCCAATAATGAGACGTGTGGGCACTTTTCCATTTTATCTGTCTTAATGCCATCGATTAACAGGGCAAGGTGAGGACAGCAAGACCAGCCAGGAGGACTCAGGCTGATTTCAAATGTTTGCCACCGACACCCCAACTCACTCGCAAATCAAAACTCCCCCGGGACTGAGAGAGGCCTACAGAGGCCAAGCGGGGCACGCCATTCAGCTGGACCCACACACAGCTCCACTTTACAAACACGACCGATTCACAACCCAGTTCCGAAGGAGGCTCCAGATTCGAGTTAGATGAGGGTCCCATGCACGTGTATGCCTACTGTAGCTACTCAGAGGAGTCCCTCCCTCATTTACACATGACTCTGCACTCTGCAGCTAACGCTGACTGCACTCCGCAGCTAACACTAACTGCACACTGCGGCTAACGCTAACTGCACTCTGCAGCTAACGCTAACTGCACTCTGCAGCTAATGCTAACTGCACACTGCAGCTAATGCAAAATTCTAATGCACACTGCACACTGCAGCTAATGCTAACTGCACTCTGCAGCTAACGCTAACTGCACTCTGCGGCTAATGCTAACTGCTAATGCTAACTGCACACTGCAGCTAATGCACACTTGATGTTCATGTGGTGGATGTGACTGGCTGCTGAGCTGCAGTGGACAGGAAATTCTGACAGACATTCACGTTCAATACGTCCTTTTTTAGGCCGTAAGACTAACGCACTCAACGTCACCTGCAGGGCCTTTTAGCATTTATATTCAGAACTCATGAAACAAAAGCTGAAGAATAAATCAGACAAAAGAAACCTCTTTACTCGCAAGGCTTAAGTCAGAACATTAACAGGACAACCTAGAAAAATCTATACGAAAGAAAAGCCCATCAGCTCTAATGCGCTCAGTCTTATTTCACTTGACTCTTCCTTAAAAATAAACAAAAAACAAAATGGCATATGGCAGGTTGGTCATATAGTATAAAACACTAAGCGATTCAGTCTGAAATGCTCAAACATGGAATGTGATTCTTCTGCAAATGAAGATCATTCATCAACAAGAAAACATCAGTGGGTGGTTCAAAGTGGAGGGGTACAGGATGTGGGATAATGACGGGATTTTGGGGGTGGGGGGGGGGGCGATAAGACCGAGGAGAGGGGAATTTTTGGCAGGGATCTTCAGGGTTGCGGTTCCAATGCCGGGCGTGGTCTCTTCAACCAGAACCCAACTTCTTGACAACCCCCCCCATTCCCCCTGTCAGCTGGTGGGAGAGCTTAACCCAGACTGGTGATGTTGGCCCTCCCACCAGGGGGCGCCACAATGCGCTGGGTGTTGCGCCGAGGGACGTTGTCATCGACTTGGGCACCTGGAGCAGAAGTAGGGAGAGGGAGCCAGACGTCAGGGTCTACGTAAAAGTGCGATCTGTCGCCATGGAGATGTTGGGCGTGACGGGGGGCGTGGCAGTACTCACCCGACAGGCTGAAGCCAGACTGGTGCAGGTTGCGGACTGGCTGTGCCGGCTGTTTGGCAGGAGAGGTCTTGGCGGAGGTTGCCGGGGTGACAGTTTTAGGGGTCACTGATACCTCGCACACTGGCCCATCATACAGACCCCGAGGAACTCCCCTCAGCTCAGCCAGCTGCAGAGAGAGAGAGAGAGAGAGAGAGAGAGAGAGAGAGAGAGAGAGAGAGAGAGAGAGAGAGAGAGAGAGAGCGCGAGAGAGCGCGAGAGAGAGAGAGAGAGAGAGAGAGAGAGAGAACAGTCAAACACATCCACAAACACACACACACACACATATCAGACAAGTACACACACACGCGCGCACACACACACATCACACACGCACCCTGCTGCGGGCCTTTATCCTCTTGTAGACGTAGTCGGGGAAGGGTTTTCGGGGGACGTAGCGGCCAGACCCCTCAGTGGTGTGCAGGTTCCCATCCTCCAGCACAATCTTCCCCTGGCTAATGACCACCAGGGGGGCGCCACGCACCTCTATCCCCTCAAAGATGTTATACTCCACCACCTGGCGCAGAGAGAGAGAGAGAGAGAATCAGAACACAGGCAGTACACCAGACAAACACCCAACCACAAGGGGGAGCTCTTCTATTGAGAGAGAGAGACGGAGAGTCAGAGCACAGGGAATACACCAGTCAAACCGGTCCTCCCCCCATAGTTCCACAGGGAAAAGAGTGACGGGAGGGACAGAGGGAGGGAGGGGCGTGAGGCTGATTCGTCTTCTAAAATATTTTGGCAGCTCTGGATAACTTCTGTCAAGCTAATAAAGCTTGTTTGAGTCCATGAGAGAGGCAGAAAGGAGGGATATAAACGGTACCTTTGATGTTCTTCATTACTCTTCATTACTGTAATGCTGTTGCTTAGATTAGATTGTTGTACAGTGCTTTGGCAATTCGAATGTGTACATTTGTCATGCCAAAAAAAAGCACGCTGAATGAAAACTCGAACTGAACTGAGAGCCAGAGAGAGAGAGAGAGAGAAAGAGAGAAAGGGAGAGGGAGGGAAGGACGGAGGGAGAAAGGGAGAGATAGGAGTGGTTATGGAGAAGGAACCCCCGTAAAATAACAGAATGCCCAGAGACAGCCTGTCTCACAGTGGAGCTCCAGAAAAAGAACAGAGTCACGTGAGTGATTGGCTGACAGTCACGAGGGTTGCTGACATCATGACCCTCTGCATCCTCTGGCCACATGAGTGTCCACTCTCCTTCAGCTAGCACGTGATGCCAGCCAATGGGATGTGAAAAGGCTGTTGCTCTGTTGAGAGTCTGGGCCAATAGGGAGTGAGTGATTCAGGAAAGGCTGAATCCTTGAGCAGAGTGACCACTCCTTCAATGAGGCTATGCAGAGCCTCGGTATGTCTGAGAGCAGCCTGTAGATGTGCTGTTTCTGGGTCACCCTCACACATTCACACTCATTCAGTTCTTCAGCTCTCCCATCTGCAGACTCTGCTCATGAGCAAGTCCAGATCAGGGACAGAAACCAGTGAGACCAGCTGCTGCAGCTACACACACGCTGAGCCAAGACATGGTGCAAAAGGCAACAAAATGCCACACACACACGCACACGCGCACGTCCATGCACACACACACATGCACGCACAAACACAAACGCACGCACGCGCACTCACGCACACACACGTGCACGCACACAGACACATGCATGCACACACACACACGTGCACGCACACACATACACAAGTGCACACACACACACGTGCACGCACACACATACACAAGTGCACACACACACACGTGCACGCACACAGACACATGCATGCACACACACACGTGCACGCACACACACACACAAGTGCACACACACACTCACACACACAGACACATGTACACGCACACACACACGTGCACACACACACACAGTTTCTGGGTCACCCTCACACATTCACACTCATTCAGTTCTTCAGCTCTCCCATCTGCAGACTCTGCTCATGAGCAAGTCCAGATCAGGGACAGAAACCAGTGAGACCAGCTGCTGCAGCTACACACACGCTGAGCCAAGACATGGTGCAAAAGGCAACAAAATGCCACACACACACGCACACGCGCACGTCCATGCACACACACACGTGCACACACACACACAGCTTTCTAATTAATTCAACCCTCTTCAGCGTGGTTACACTTACTTTACATATTTGCACACACACCACCTCCAAGTGACATCTGTTCCACTTCACCAACACCCCAGAGCACACACACCATGGCGCTCACACAGCCAGACACACAGTGGTTCATGCCTGCTACCAGTCCAACAAGAGATGACATCATCAGCCCAGGCCATGTTTCTGGATCTCATAACTCCCATGAATCACCATGAGGACTCCACCCCAGCGCTGGTGAGCTCAACTAAACATCAGCGGTCACAGCCTAAGCCACTTTGTCAGAAGGACGCCACATTTTGAAATAAATAGGAGAAATTATAACTTTTTACCCCACAATTTGCTGCGCAGAGCACGGTTATTAGGAAGGATGTTTTGTGTTGCCGGGAGACAGGCAGGCAATTCTTTTTTTTCCTCTCCGCTGTGGGGCTTGGGCGACTATACGCACCTCCCGGCACTGTGCACATCAGTGCTGTCATTCCAAAGCAGCCCAAATAAAATAAAACCTCAGTGTCATCCAGGGCGTGGCCACGCCCACCCCCCACACCGGGCCCCGCCCGCCACTCACCGAGTTGTGGCTCTTGGCGGAGATGATTTTGGTGACGTCAGGGTCCCACAGCACCAGGTCGGCGTCGGAGCCCACGGCGATGCGGCCCTTGCGGGGGTACAGGTTAAAGATCTTAGCGGCGTTGGTGCTGGTGACGGCAACGAACTGGTTCTCATCCATCTTCCCCGTCACCTGAAGGAGCAGGAGGACCACACAGAGCGCGCTCAGTCTGACTGTGCTGCGGACATGGGTGTACGTGTGTGTGTGTGCTGTCTGTATTTTTGTGTAAGCATATGATTGTGTGTATATTTATATTTTTATATTAAATCAAGTAAATCAATGTGAGTATACAGGTGTGTGAGAACATATGTATGTCTACGAGTGTATGCATATATGTGTGAGAGTGTATGCATGTATATGTGTGTGTGTGTGTGTGAGTTTACACATTTCTTGCTCACCACACACTTGTCCCAGATCAGGGACAGTCGCTCCTCGGTCCCGTTGGTGCCCTCGGGGATTTGGGTGAAGTCGTCCTTCCCCACGGCGCGCTGAGCAGTGTTAAAAGTGCAGTGGGCACTGCCAGTCACCTGCAAGTCCCCACTGCACGGGGCGGGGTCAACGAGAGACGGGTGGGGTCAGAAGTGAGGGGAGGAGTCACAGAAGATGGAGGAGGGGTCAGGGTAATAAACTCTGCCGAGATGACCTCATCTGAAATGGGAATGTGTGTGGCATCTGCACACCGTGGCACGGCAAACGCATGAGTCAGATTTGGCACCGGTGTGGAATTTCACCCCACCAAACATGGTCATAACATTCTACTGCTGTTATGACAACAAGGTCAAAGTCATATATAAAACAACACTATCTATACATGATTCATAACTCTGTCTGCGAGACAATTTCACAAAACTTAAAATATTTAACATAATAAAGCATGCCGCCGGCCTGATAACACAGACATGATAAAGTGTAAAACTCCTCTTTTAAATGAGCAGATTCTTCAGCAGAAACAGCTCATACGCATGGTACTGCATCAGCGATGTGACTCAAAAGGGAGGTATCAGAGGAGGTGATCAGCCTACCAGGAGAGCAGCGAGTTCAGGTAGTCGGGGGTGGTGGGGTCGGGGCTGAGGGGCGGGGAGGTGATGTAGGCGGCAGCCTTCGCCCAGTTCTTGCTCCAGTAGTGGGACCCGTCCGTGCCCAGGCTGGCAGAGATTGGCTCCCCGAAAACCACGGAGCCTGAGGACCAATCATATGGCACGGCAGTCAGTCATGTCACTTTCAGCCAAAGGAGTTCTGTAGCAGCAACCACTCACATGAATATTCATACACAGGCTGGCCTAGAGCACACGATTGGCTGTTGCAAAGATTCTGGTGGCAATCCCACCAATCACGCAATCAGGCTGGTCTCCAGTCATAACTGCTCACCCTCTAACTTAACTGCTTCAGTCACCAAGGGTGCACTACTGCAGTATCTCTGATCCTAGTGCTGGCAGCGGTATCAACAACATACTGTTTACAGACAAGGGCTAATGGGATTCTTAGGCTTCAGGGACAATTCAGTGGGATGAATTCACCATATGCCTTCAATGACTCAATGAGAGGGAACTAATCAGCGCGAAACAAAAAAAAGCAAAGCAGAAAGATCCAGGCTGCATCTGCTCACCTTTCTTCCTTGCCAGGGCGATGACATCAGCGGCACTTTTGCTCATCACCTTGGTGATGTAGAGAGGGCAGTTGGTCTGATTGGCCACGGTGATGGAACGGTTGACTGCCTCCGCCTCCACCTGACAGGGGTCACACAGGGAGTAGACTGGGTCAAACGGCCGCCTTGGAACCTTCCCTCAATGTTGCCATGACAACTCAACAACATCACAACAATGCTGTGTGAGTTCCGCATTCTACAGTTCCAGCTTCTGTTCTGTAGCTCCGACTTCCACATCTGCATGGCTGGAGACACGCTCTCTGATTCTCAGCATTTTCCTTGATCTCTGATGCTGTCTTTCAGAAGTCAGCTCACAGTTTCTGATAATTCCCCAAGAGCAATAAAGAGTTTCAGGCACTCACGATGTCTTCAACATGAAGACAGAATAAATGGTTCACAGACTCCATAAACACTACATCTGAGCGAGATACAGACTGAGAAGGATGAGCTGAAAAACACTGCCACGGTGGAAAGGTTGGGTAAACCTTTCACTTCGGAGCACAAAAGTGTGCAGAAATATCCACTTCTACAGCATGTCACGCTGCATTGCCCAGCACCAGTGGAAATGTGTGGATGTGCTTCTGGGCACTGTGTCTTTCCCTTTAAGGGTTATTTGACCTCTCAGTCTGTCCAGCTCCCCAGGCTGCAGCTAGCGCAGGCTGAGAGTGGGCGTGGTCGTGCAGGTGTGGGCGTGGCTCTCACCTCCTCGGGGCGGCTCAGAACGTGCCCCTCCGGGCCGGTGATGCCCCTCTCCAGAACCCGGTGCTGCTCCTACAGGGGAGGGACAAAACGGAGGGACTGAGAGGGGCGGAGGGAAACCATGTGCCATTACCAAAAAATCAGACAGGGAGGAGCCCTTTAAAAACCAGCGCAGTTTCATTACAGCCCTGGTACCTCTAATCTGAGTGTCACTGCTGCTTCACTCTTTCTGTGCACTGATCCACACGCTGTGGGTGGGAGCTTAGGTAACTGCAGCTTAGTGTTGTAGTTTTACCATTTTTTTTGTCATCTTAGCACTCCTTTACCCTGGGCTGGGAAGCGAAACCAAACCCTGGAGCTCAGACAGAGAGGACATGCAGTCAGAGCCACGAAGTTTACCTCTGCTACGATGTCACCATTCTCAGCGTGGACCTGCGCGATGGCCCCCAGGTCACGGATCACACTGAAGACCTCGTAAATCTGTGCGGGGGGGGGGGGGGGGGTCAGATAACACAGATTAGACGTCCAAGAGGCATGAAAGCAAACACCTCAATCAAATCAGTCACGCAATGCACTAAACATTAAGCTCTTACAATCAGACATTGTGTAAATGCTTCTTTTAGGGTAATATTCTGTAGTGTGTACATCTGCGTATGACAGACTGCACACAGAACATGTCTTCATTCTGAGAAATCAATCTGGATGCCAGACAATAAACACTCCAAATCCGAGGCTCACATAAATGAACGCAAATATTTTAGCTTTTTTGGGAACAAAATAAATTCACAGACTTCCAGCGCATTCTTGACACAGGTGCAAGGATCAAGTCGGATCATTGTGGACTTGGCTTGTTTAAAAATTGGCCAGACAACAGTTTAGCTGGTATCAGTCTTGGACTTTCTTTTGGAATGGATGCAAATTCCCCACGGCAACAGTTCACAGGAAACAGGAAGTCTTTTGAAGAGGGGCTCCTGAATGGTGAATTAATCTTCCTGACAGCATTGGAGAAGGACAGCCCTACTGACTGTACCAGGCCATGCATCTAGGGGGCGCTAGCGGTGGAAGATGATGTAAAATTGCTGAAAGTCATACCTGAGAGTCAGTCAGCTGGAATACATCCTTATAGGCCAAATAGACCAGGAAAGAGTTGACCCCTAGAGACCGAAAACAGAGAGAGATGAAGAGAAAAAGAAGAAGAGGTATGAGAGACAGAGAGAGAGAGAGAGAGAGAAAGAGACAGAGAGAGGGGGAGAGAGAGAAAGAGGGTTTGAATAGGAATGAGTAACACAAGTAAAAAGAGATGAGAGAAAGAGAGAAAAACAGGCTGAGGAGGGAAAATATGAGTGGCCACATGACCGCAGTGTGACGTGCGGGGCGTACCGTGGTCCTTGACGAGGGTCTCCATCTCCTCCTGCACGCCCTTGTGCCACTCGGTGATGTCCACGTGCAGAGAGTAGTCGCAGCAGGACTTGCTGTCTGCCCACTCCCTCCACTGGTCAAATGCAGTCAGCAGGCTCGCACCCGGCTCCGGGACCACATGATCAACTACACACACACACGGACGGACGGACACACACACGCACGCACGAATGAACGGATGGATGGACACACACGCACACACATGCACACGCACACACACACACACACACACACACACACACACACACACACACACACACACACACACACACACGCACACACACACACACACACGCACACACACACACACACACACACACGCACACACACACGCACACACGCACGCACACACAGATAGAAACACATACACAAAGATGTCATCAATGCTTCATCCCCATCAGGGAGATCAGTACACAGCACCAAGTGCATCTCAACCCAATAAATGGATCACAGATGATAAACCAACACTGACAATATTTAGTCAACATCTTCACTTATATTCAAATAATAATATGAATATATGAAGTGCTCTTATCAGTGTGAACAGCACCAGCCACAGCTGCTAAGGAAGTGCATATTTGTGCTGAAGGAAACAGATAAGAGTGCGTGTGTGAGGAGCAGAAAGCGCGTGAATAATGCGTGCTGGCACGCTCTCCCGTTCTTGCGTAAAATCTGCGGCTGCATTTTGCAGCTGCCAGGAATACCGCAGCCGACCCTGCCCGCATCACATGACCCGCTAACACGCTAGCTGTGCACAGTCTGCGGCTTGGCCAGCGGGGGCGGGGCTCTGAATGACGTCACACACTCAGCAGATGGGACGGGAAGCTGGGCGTAGTCAGTCTGCCCGGCCTTCAGCAGGAGCCAGAGCGTCGGAGGGGATGTTTTAAATGACGCACTGACGGCTTTAAGATAAGAATGATCTGTGTTGTAGCCTTGATATCATTATTTCATATGTATATTTCTGAAGACCTTTCCACCTCATGGTGCACTCTGTCAAAATAAAGTCCAAGCTTTCAGCTGTGAGAAAAAAGCAGTGCTGTGGAGCAACATTTGCCTGTGTCAAAGAGACTGCACGACAGGACACAGTCCCTTCCGTGGAGCCTCATCCTGACTCACTCAGTGTAAAGCCTAGATGTAAGTTTGAGTCTGTTCTCTGGCCCTCACGTCTCTTGTGTCATGTGATGGATATGACGCTCAGTACGATACAGATCATGGTTATGTGGGCTCTGCCCTCTGACTCCAGTAATCACGTGGCAAGTACACTGGCGTGTCATTGGCCCACGGCTGGGAGGAGGTGTGGTCTGTATCCCATGATCCCTGTGTGGGCGTGTGTCAGGCAGAACGTACTGATCATGGTAGTGCCGCCCGCCAGGGCCGCGCGGGTGCCCTGGTAGAAGTCGTCGGCGGCAGTCATGCCCCGGTCGGGCATCTGGAAGCGGGTGTGCACGTCAATGCCCCCCGGGATCAGCATGCGGCCATGAGCATCGATGGTCTTCACCCCGCCGGGAACGATCAGGTTCTCCCCGATCTGCCTGAGGGAGGGAGGGAGGGAGGGAGGGAGGGAGGGAGGGAGAGAGAGAGAGAGAGAGAGAGAGAGAGAGAGGGAGGGGAGAGGGATGGGGGAGCAAGAGAAAGCAGGAATGAGAGAGGGAGAGAGAGAGAGAAAGAGGGAGACAGAAAGAAAATAGAATAGAAAATATATATATTTATAAATTTATTTATAAATTATATATTATAAATATAATAAGGGAGTGAGAGAAAGCAAAAAAGCAAGAGAGAGAAAAGAGAGTGGGAGAAGAAGGATGGTGGAGTGAGAGAGAAAAAGGGAATGACGGAAAGCAGGAATGAGAGATAGAAAGAGAGAGCGGGGAGAGAAAGGACAGAAGAGGGATGGCAGAGTGAAAGTGGGAATGAGAGAGAGAGAAAAGGAGAAATAGAGCTAAAAGGAACTGACAAAGTGTGATCTGCCTTTTGAAAAACTACAGGATGCAAAGGGATGTATATTTGTACAACCCTAATATTTACTTTCCTGATTTTGTTTAGCATGCATCTCAGATTAGATCTTACAGTTTCCATCTACAAAGAGAAAAAGTTTTTGGTTGGACACAGCAAAACTAAACTGTGGTCCAACGGTCGCAATTAATTACAATCAAACGATCAGACCGCAGGTAACACTGGAGTGCAGTCAAACTGAATCACGGTCTAACAGCTCGCCTGAATTCCTGTCAAATGGTCAGACTGAATTACGGTCAAATGATCAGTCTGTGGGTCACACGGGATTACGATCAAACAGGCAGAGTGAGTTCGCAAAATGGTCAGAGCAGTCAGAGTTCGGTCAAACGGTCAGAGCGAATTACGGTCAAACGGTCAAGCTTACTTGATGAGGCCATCCTCCATGTAGATGTCGGCATAGAAGGACTGGTCATCATTCACAATCTTCCCACCTTTGATCAGGAGACGGTCACTCTGAAAGAACAAACACCATGCCCGGTCACTCTACGGTCATTCCATCACTGCCTGTAACATGACATTGTGTTACTTTGTTTTCTTACTCCCCATTGGCTACCAGACACACCCCACGGACGCTCCAAAAAGTAGAGAAACCCCCTTCCCCAGGGCCAATCACATTCTCGTGGTTTGAGGAGGGATGTGAAAAATGCCTTTGACACACCCGCACTGTGAAAATTGGAGTCATCTCTCAATATGTTGTAGTATACGATTATTTAAACCTTCAAGCTTACAACTGTCAAATTAAAGCCTTACTAGGTTCTGCTTCTAAAGGGTTGCCAAACATGTATGTTTATGCTTCAAAGCTTCTTTTGTAAATTAGACACATGTACAGGTTATGTGTATCAAATCTCATGCAAATCAACCCCACCACTGAGGAGGTGCATCACAAAAAAAAGAAAAATGAGATCAGAGTCATGTGATGACAGTTTTACACAATGATTTCAGAACCAAAGTTGTTCAGTAAAGAGCACTGAAATGTTGATGGTGCCATAATGTCGACTCCAAGAACACTTCACTCTACGAATGGTAAAATCTTTAAAGACAAATCAAAGCTGACACTTTGTTCTATGGCTAGTTTCGAAACGGACCTGTAAAAAGTTGCGGGTGGCGTTTTGGAGCAGAGCTGTAATCCCCCATCCTGCAGTAGGAACCAGACTCCCAAATCTATCACGTGAAACATGGGTCTGCATTTTACAGGACCTCTTTAACTCAGCTTATGAGGCTGACTATTGTTTTTGGCACCATCTGAGTCCTGACCACTTTTTTTTACAATACGTTCATGAATGTTGTGCCACTCACAATTATAGCCCCGGAAACCAACAGCAATAACTTTGGTTCCACGCCCATGTTGTGCCCAGGACAGATGTTCAGGGCAGAAAATAAGATGGGGTTCTGTTCTGGGGGGCGCGGAGCCAACCCAGAGCCTTTTCCCCTTCGGGCACCAGATGAAAGAACAGCAGAGGAAGTGATGTCACAGGAGTCACGTTCCTGGTCAGGCCAAGTGAGTTCCGATTGGATGACTACAAACACAGTCCCCACAGGCCATATGCTCTGAGCTGCATCAGGATGTAATGTTTCAATAAGAGAGCAGGAGACAGAGAGGGAGAGAGAAGGGGGGAGAGAAAAAGAGGATAGGGGGGAAGGAGAAAGAGGTAGAGAGGGAAGGTAACAGAGGCAGGATGAGTCCTCTATGTTACTCTGCACAGCAGAAAATCCACCGTCACATGCAGAAGGAACGAGCTCAGTAATTCCAGATCTCGCTTCCACATTTCTATGCCAGCGACATCACAGCTTTGAGGTTCCTTTGATCACTCGGCAACGTGCCTTCAGATTAACTTCATCAATAAACCCGCTCCTCACGCCCAATCTCTGGAGCCGCATCAAGCGCCAGAAGGAATCACTCAGTGTGTGATTCATCCAAACACCCAGAGCCTAAGATTCTGGACTGTCTACATCATTGCCATAGTCTCCTTCATTAGTACATGGCAGGTAAAGCCAGTCTATTACCCTGAAAGATTTAACATCCCCCATTTTCCGAGCATCACAGCTGCACTGCAAGGCCACTGTGGACCAACCCGCTGGCATGCGGACAGCATCTCACCCCTACAGCATGTGGCTGGATTACAAGCAACTCCGTAAGTAAGCTGCCCCCATTCAGTCATTTACAATGAGAAGTCTAATCGTGATTATCACTATCGTTATCACCGAACCTTTGTGCAGGAATACAAGAGACACAGCGAAGGCACACTCTTGAAAGGAAAGAAGTCCCACCCTTTACTGGGCGACCTTACTGAATAGGAGGAGAAGGAGAAGAAAAGAGAAGAAGAATATAGATTTGGATAATAATACTGTTAAGAATCATAATAACCATAATACACTTTATTTATACAAAACCATTCATATAATCATCTTACATGCCCTTCCCATAATGGCAAACATATGCTGACTGCGCTGGGGAGAAGCAGACCTGTTATGTCACACTGCTGCTCCTCGCTGTGCCGTTTGCCAGCCCTAGAGAGAGAGAGAGAGAGAGAGAGAGAGAGAGAGAGAGAGAGAGGGAGAGAGAGGGGAGGCCTGCTTCCGTACCCCACTCGTCTCTTGCCCAGAGAACAGGGCGATTCGGTTCATGAGGGCACTGGCCTCTGCAGACAAAGGCGCCTCTGTTCCCTTCTCAATCCTGAGAGAGAGCGCCGCCGCATCCAGCTCCCGGCCTTATAAGGAGACGGGGGGCCGTCTCCCGGGCGGCAGTCAGAGCCGACAGCCGCAGCGGCGCACAGGGGAAAACCGTCCCGGCAACGTCCACATCATCCTAATCACATTAGTCACTCTCTGAGGAGCAGACCGCCCTCACATTCCTGCCGCAGCGGCCCCAAGCCCAGCCCAAACCGCCTTTCCCCTTCCCCGCCCTGAGAGGAAGTGCCCTGCTGGAGTAATTAATTACCTTCGGCACGCGACTGCAGACCCACAATCGGTCCTTTAAAGCAAGCTGCACAGAGAGCACTGAGGGATCTTTTCTCGTCAGGTTCATATGGAGAGGGGCGGCGTACCAGGGGCTGCTGGGGCTGTGTGACTGCCTGGCCACGCCCTGTCACACCCCGCCACGCCCCCTCACACCCCGTCACGCCCCGTCACGCCCCGTCACACCCCGCCACGCCCCCTCACACCCCGCGAAGCCCCGTCACACCCCGCCACGCCCCGTCACACCCCGCCACGCCCCCTCACACCCCGCGAAGCCCCGTCACACCCCGCCACGCCCCGTCACACCCCGTCACGCCCCGTCACACCCCGCGAAGCCCTGTCACACCCCGCGAAGCCCCGTCACACGCCGCGAAGCCCTGTCATACCCTGTCACACCCCGCCACGCCCTCTCACACCCCGCGAAGCCCCGTCACACCCCGCCACGCCCCCTGACAGCCCACGAAGCCCCGTCACACCCTGCCACGCCCCGTCACGCCCTACCAAGCCCCTTGGATTGGGCTATGAAGGCATCACACTTTTGTCGTTTTCTTGTGCCACAGAACTTAGAGAGAGTGAGCAGATTTGGAAGAAGGGCGATTCAAACCTTAAAGCTTCAGGTCCACAGCAAAGTAACATTTTACACTTTACAGACTGTAGAGACGCTGGCTGACACTCCTCCCATAAATGAGCCAAAAAGAGGTTAAAAGAAAACCATAATTTATTTTAAAATACAATGAACCAAAACAAAGAAACCAGCCTAAGAAACCAACCAACCGCAGGGACAAAGTGAGCCTCCTGCTCTTCAGCCACACCTGTAATCACCCTTCAATTACTCAGGTGTGACTCATCAGCCAATAGGCTGGTTCCCCAAACAAGTCACACACGTGTGACCAATTAACCAATGACTGATGCAATTAAGACTTAGGGAGAGGTGGTGAAGGCTCTCCTTCAAACAGGTGCTCTTATCCAGAACAACTTACACAACCATCAATTACAGACCTTGCATGTTATATGTAGCGGGAGTGACCCACCAGGGAGTCAAACCATCATCCCTCTGTAGTATGGGCCCTGTGCCTTACCACTACACCATGCCACACTGCAGGGTTCAGCATTAAAAGACACCCAACACTGCAGCGCACTCACTTTTAATTTGAGCTCCTAAATGGGACAAAAAGCTGTTTGATAACCTATTGATCTAACCTCTTAACCCACATCCTCTGTGTAAAAGGACAATCCTAAATACAGGACAGTACAACAAACACCAGTGACCAGAAGACAAATAGCATAACCACTCCTGAAAAGCACTGACAGTCAGGTACAACAGAAGGTGGTGACTGAACACATTTGTCTTTTTTTCAGAGGATGACAGGGTAGACAGTCTAGACAGGACAGACTGAAATCAGACTGACCAATCACCAACAGGTTGGCCTTTTTTCAAATTTCTTCCACAGCAACCATTATCAGCTTCATCGCTGAAACACTCCCAGGCGATGTCTGGAAGGAGGCCCAATCAGCACGTCTGAATCAGCAGATGGCTGCTGACTTTCCAAAAACTAAACGGGTGCAACTCGACACCACGCGTCCAAACTGACGAAATAAAAGCTATGGCTGCAACTGCAGTCTCGCTCTGGCCAAAAACCATTCCAAAATAAATCAATGAATAAATTACAGGCAAATATTTTGCAGTTCTATTCTACAAATGCACAACAGCAAATCGGTTTAGACTGATTGATTCACCAACTGACAGACAATATGGACTAACACTGTATGTCTTTTTGCTGTGTCAGTCATTCAGTCCAGGCCTCACGCAGAACTGCAGGGAACAGCTAAAGATGAGTTCACTTAGGAGTTATCAGTTCCTGCTCTTCCACAGTTCCACTAGGGGCAGGTCCAAAGGAGCCAGCTTAACAGGCCTGTGATCCACTTCTACTCTTAAAAAGGGTCAAACTACATCGCCCCCTGCTGGTGCAGGTGAGTGACCCCGGGCCACACTGACTGCACTGCGCATTCTTAATCCCACCACAGATGGGCGGGTTCAGGACGGGCGGATCTGTGAGGCCAGCGATCTGGCATGAGGTGTATCAGAGAGTTCATCCTTTTAAACAGATCAGGAATCCAAAACGGAGGTGGGACACACCAGCTCCACGGGGGGGGGGACTACTTGGCTGGACTATACAGCTCTTCTACAGCAAGTGAATGAACCGTATATGGTTCACATCATGGCCCATTAATGGAATCTTTTTGGGAGCTGGGTGATCGCCGAAGGGCTTCTTCTCAGAGGTCCCCTGGCGCGAGCAGCTGAGATAGCGCTCTGTGCAGCGTGTGAGGGGAGAACAGGAGCACAGAGAGCATTCTGGGACACGGTGCCAGTCCCGAGAGGAGTGCGCTGGGGTGAGGGTCGATTTCCATCAGCTCAGACAGGCTGAGCCGTCTCCTAGCAACGCCAGATGCTAATTGAGCCCACAGGAGTTGGCTCCACCTCCTGATAAAGAGGAGGCACATAAGCAGTAGCCCATGCTTTACCATGCTGGACTCTGCAGGCAGAAAACCGCCCAGCCCCTGCCAGACGCCATGCCGAGACGTCGATGAAAGTTTAAGTAGGCCAACTCTCACACGGCGATGCACAAACAGCCATTTCCTGCGCTGCCTTCTCCGCTTTTTTTCAGTGTTTGGCCTACATTTAACTCACACTGGGAAGTGCTGAAACTGTGCAGAAGATAACATCCCGTTGTGCTCTTCCTGAAAAACACACATCAACAGCACGGGCCTTTCGGACGGAGATCGTATGCGACCGTAAGGAATAACCGGGCCCTCTGCTGTATCAGCGAAATGAAGCCTCCATTGTTCCCACGACGACGACTTCCGCAATCAAACATATGCCAAAAACAACTCCTCTGCGAGTGAGGTAATGTTCCCCTCGCTGTTTTTTATTTTCGGCGGGTGTTTTTCTTCACAATGGTTCGGGGAGCAAGAATGTATTTTTGATCCTGGGACTCAGCCCAACGCAGGACTGTGAGTGAGTGCTTTAACTAGGTTACCAATGGCAGCATCTCCCTCCAGGGAACTGCACAGCCCTGATGTGTGCTCCACAGAGCCTCGAAGCTGGCACACTATTGGACGGAACGTCTGATACTTGCCGATATTCGCTCCTTAATGGGTGGGCCTTTTTGTGAAGCATTAGTGTCATATCATATAACTGCCAATTTTTTTTAAAGTAGGCAGTGGGTGAAGAATAACAGAATCAAAGGTGCATTATCTGTGCTTATTTTAGTAACTCCGACAACTGAATTACTAAAAATGCCACCTGTCCTGTTTTAAGAAGACATTAAGAGCACTTTAATGTTTTATGCATGCCCGCTAACAATGCTCCTGCTTGTCTGTCTGTAAAGCTGTCTGGTGGACCAGGCGGCTATGCAGGAGAGGATGCAGGTCTGGCCTCCGTTTCAGTACTGAACGGTGCAGCAGAAAGCGCCTCCGGGAGGCACACCGACACCCCGAGGTCAGACGGGGACTAAAGACGCTGCCACTTCGATTCCGCACGGCCCCTGCAGAGCGTGTGTCGTCTGGGCTGTCTGCACAGCCGCACAGGGACAGAGACAGCGGTGACACCAAGAGCAGCCGAGGCGGCAGCAGCAGGGACAGCAATTACAGTGAGCTTCATGACAGCAGGGGCAAAGAAAGTTACGGTAATGACAATGGAAAAAAATGACAGTAACAGATATGACACTAAATGGATGGAGACAGGAATGGAGGTGAGAGCACCGGCAGACCTCACGGTGAAATGGGATATAGCCAAAGGATTTATCAGACCAGGGCAAAGTGGTTTGCTGTTGCTACTCCACGCGAGAGCTCCATTGGCAGTCTCCGTTTTTCTCCATCTCTCTGGCCGTCTCTCCCTCCATTTGTCGCAGTCCTCCCAGTCTTCCTTCTGTTGGCATCGTTCATGGCATGTGGTGATCAATCAGAGCCCCACAACAGGACACCTGATCTCTCTTTTTCCCTCTTTCCCTCTCCTTCTCTCTCTCCCTCTCTTTCTCTCTCTCCAGTGCTGAGTTCCAGGATTCCACTGGATCATCGCGAAACGATTTTGGAGAGATGCGAGTCCGCTGTAAAAAAAGACGTTAGATTCCAGTGGGTCTCTCCGTCTTCAAAGGGGCTGTGAAAAATTAAAGACCTTTCCGATCCTGTGAGGATTCTGATGAAAGGAATCCGTTCATGACGTTCCAGTCTTTCCAAAAAACACCACTGTGGACCATCAGGTAAGGGCCAAGGACGTTCTCCTGTTCCCTTCAAATTAAGAGATGGCGGAAAAAAAACCTGGAGTGTGAAGCTATGAGGGAAGGTGACTTTCTGCCTTAACTAAGACACCAACAGTTCCCAGCGTGGAAACTCTGAGCAGCTCTTCACTGTGCCCGGCTTTGATTTAACGATGAGGTGAAATGAACATAAAACCAAACTGTTCCACAACCAGTGATTTTCCATGGAGTGGTCTGACCCCTCATAAAATTCCATGTGACAGTTGGAAAGACTACAGTGGGGCTGTACCCACAAGAGCCACAATGTGCTCTCTCCTTCCTGTTTTGGTGTCCTGTGACCCAGCACAATCATTACAGAAAAAAGCAAAACTGAACACTCAATTAATAACCCAAGTGTGTCCAAATGTACCTACTAATGTTCCCGGTGCAAGGGGTCCTGCTACGCATGTGGCACAGATTTTCTGATCTTCACATCTTATGGATGGGCTACCCCATTCAGTGGCCAATGCATCAGCCAATCCAAGCACAATACAGATCAGTGAATCTGCACAGAATCTGCACTGAATGGTATGCTGACTGATAGCTGCACTGCCCCATTCACATTATAGGGCCAAGTGCTGTAGACGCAGCTTATGTGTCATGCGACACATAAAATTAACGTTTTTTTCTGCAACCAATACCTACACGAGCTGTTGCATTACCATAAGGATGTACCAAAAAGAGGCATAAGAGACAGGCAGCAGCTTCCAGCTTTAAAGGAGCCACAGCACAGAGAGTGCAGTTTGCACAGAGAAACTGTGAAACTGTGCGGCTGAACCTGCCTTCAGAGAGACAGAGCAGCGGCTCAGCTGCAGAACAGGCAGACCAGCTGGGGAGGTCACGCCACACGTGTGGGTCAAACAGCACAGCTGTAATGCAGACGGTGCAGGTTTGGAGCAGAGACCGCAGGTTCAGAGCACTGAGCGCAGGTTCAGAGCACTGAGCACAGGTTCAGAGCACTGAGAGCAGGTTCAGAGCACACAGCTCAGATTTAGCACAGGTTAGACCACAAAGAGGAATCTGATATGCAGAGAGCACAGATTTAGAGGAGGGAGCACAGGTTCAGAGCACAGTGTGGTATCTGTTACGCAGACAGTGCAGGTTTGAGGCAGACGGCGCAGGTTTGAGGCAGACAGCGCAGGTTTGAGGCAGATGGCACAGGTTTGAGGCAGACAGTGGAGGTTTAAGGCAGATGGCGCAGGTTTGAGGCAGATGGCACAGGTCTTACGGAGACGGCACAGGTCTTAGGCAGACGGCACAGGTTTGAGGCAGACAGCACAGGTTTGAGGCAGGCGGCACAGATCTTAGGCAGACGGCGCAGGTTTGAGGCAGAGAGCACAGGTCTTAGGCAGACGGCGCAGGTTTGAGGCAGACAGCACAGGTTTGAGGCAGACGGTGCAGATCTTAGGGAGACGGCACAGGTCTTAGGCAGACGGCACAGGTTTGAGGCAGACGGCGCAGGTTTGAGGCAGACAGCGCAGGATTGAGGCAGATGGCGCAGGTTTAAGGCAGACAGTGCAGGTTTGAGGCAGACAGCGCAGGTTTGAGGCATACGGCGCAGGTTTGAGGCAGACGGCACAGGTTTGAGGCAGACGGCGCAGGTTTGAGGCAGATGGCACAGGTTCAGAGCAGACAGCTGAGTCTGTCATGCAGCCGACGCAGGTTAACAGACAGTGAAGCAGTGGAGCGTACTCTGCCGGATGGGCGTGGTTTGGACGGGCAGGTCCCCGCCTCCCTCTCCCTCCAGCGCTGTCCTTGTGTCAGTCTGTCACCTGCACTGCAGAGCCATAAACAGCACCACTGTGCCGGGACGTTCAAGGGGAGCGGCGGGACTGTAAAACCCCCAGCCACTGGCCCAGCTCCGGTCCCTCAGGACCTGCCTCTGCAGCTAAAGGGGACATCACTGCCACCAGCCAGACACGACAGGGGCAAACCTCGGCCTCCAGCCGTTAGTGGAGGAACACCGATGGCCGTCTACTGAGTCCCACCACATCTATCTGACCTGATCCCACATCAGAGCATCTCTCTGCTAATGCCAAACCCGCCCGCCATCACGGAGGCCGTCTCCGGACAGCACGTGGGATTAGCCTCGCAGCCGCGCGGGAGAGGCAACAGTAGACAGGTGGCAAACCACAGTCAGAACGGCAAAAATGAAGACATATTCATACAACATCAAAGGCTCGCCGTGTTTTCCCTTAAAGTTATGATTAAAGAAGTCTTTCATAGTGACCTAATTTTCAGAGGTATCGTGCACTCCCGTGCATATTATTAGACACCCGCTTTGTACTTTTTGCTCCAGCATGTGCGCGTTGTAAATGCGCTGGTTGCATTGGTTCGCTGTGGAGGGGTGGGGATTTGACACGGACCGGGGAGCTCATTGTGGTAAAGTAGAGGCATTACACAGATTATTAAATTTTAGGCATAAAGCGGGCTGGAAAAAAGTTCAGCGGCTAAAATCGGTGCGATTCTGTTCCTCTGAAGATTTCCTAGTTTCCACAGCTGCGAAGCGCTCTTTCAGCGGCGCGCCGGTGCTGGAACGAGGAAGGAAACCGAAGACACGGCTCCCATCTGTTTCTCGCCATTATCCGGACCCGCTATTCTCCTCATACGCCATGATCTCCTGCGGCTTCATCGCGGATATTAGGAGAAAATAGGAGAGCGAGCCGCCCCAGCCCACAGCGACACAAAGCGCGGCACCAGCAAGAGCCTTGCACCCAAAATTAAACCTATAAATAAAATTCTAACCGCATTAACCCGACTGGGCATCGTAAAAATCAAAACCCCACATTACAGCGGATGGGCGGATGCGAGCGATCTATTGCATTTGCCCAACCAGTTGGCCAGCTAGCTACAGCTAGAGCTACATAACAAAAGAACATCACCCCGCCATAGCAGGGATGCATATTTCAAAAGAACATGGCATGCCTTTTCATTCGTGTTTTCCTTTTTCTTTTATCCGTCTTTCTTAAATCATTCCAAAATGCTTTTGGTGTATATGACAAGAGACATCCCCGGGACGTACATTTTCAGAGCGAACAGCATGCATGTTAAATACATATGCAGAAGGCGACAAAAAGAATATACATAAAACTTATGTTTTACTCAGACTCTCCCCGCCACGACCGCTGAAATTGCATTACGGTGCTTGCAACTACGCCGATGTGTTCAGCGATAAACTTGGATACAGAAGGGCAATTATCTAAAATATACACTTCAAATGACACGGTGTCAGGGCAGCTGAGACCAGTACAGCTAGGCTGTTTCTGTTTGCTAGCTGCACGCATTCGTATGTTGCCGGTGCAGGATCACGGAGCGTATTCTGCAGAATGTGCAAGCGACCCTTTTACCATTTGCTGGGTTGTAGGTAGTCTTATTCTAATTTGAATCTTTTATCTGTAGCTAGCTGGCTGTTCAACGGTCAGACACATTGTAGCGAGCTTCGACCGTTACAGACACCGAATGTTTTAAACATTTTTTGACGTTTCTACAACGACATGCATACACATTTATTAAGAACTCACTGTAATGCGAGGAATATTCTTCTTTCCCTGATAGCCTGACATCTTCACCGTTGTCTTTTGTGCTTCTCAGCGAATCTCGTTGCTCCCGTCACGGGCTATGAAAGGAATGGATGCTCAGACCACCGCGGGTTTGAAAAGAACGAATGCTGGGATATTCTTTTCTGTCAAAAACAGCCGAGAAACAGGGACTGAATCCGAGACGAAGCTGCTGTCACTTGCAAAAAGGAGGCCACTGTCGCCGTTTGCAGAATCGAGAAAGGCTCCCGGCTCCAAAGCAGGCTATTCCCCCTTTCTGTACCGCTGCAGCAAACCCATCCACACCGACTCAGAGGCACGGACAGATTTTCATAGCGGAGCCCCACCGTGCATGCGCAGTGCCCCGCCCTGTAAGCCAAGCCCTCCCCGTTTTTTCTCAATCTTGGAAAGAGGGAGGGGGCAGAGCGGGGGTATACAGTATTGCAAAAGCTCCCATACCTGATCTGAATGCAAATATGCCCGCATTTGCACATTGTTCTGGTTGTAATTATCTCCCATTGGACAGACGGCGCCTCTCAGTTACTGTTAAGCAACCGAGGAGGCGCCCACGGGGCGACTTTACAATGCATGACATTAATTACGATAACGGACAAACATCAGCCAAATCAGATTTCAGTCTCGGCTGAAGAGGAAGAAGTTTTCCATGAGGGGAGGTAACCAAAGAGGGGATTAAACAAATCGAAGCAGCAAAAACCAGCCAAACCCACTAGCCCATTTTGTGAGGGACAATGGGAGGGACAATGATGTGGTTGCCATAATGTCCAAGTGCAGAATAAATACCAGTATAAATATAAATAAAAATATAAATATAATAGATGGCAAGTGAATGTCAAAGACTAGCCTATGACGCCCAAGGACAGTAACAGTGGAAGGGGGAGAAAAGAGAATTTTGGAGAATTGATGAGGGCATGGCGTGACATGTGTTTTAGTTAATGAAATATGTTAATGTGTGTGTGTGTATGTGTGTGTTTTGAAGGGGGGGGGGGGTGTAAACCATTGAAACCCAGACTACAACCATCGATACAAAACAGAAGTGGACCCAAACCCAAGCAGAGAAACAGAGAGGTTGGGGGGGGGGTGTTGTGGAGAAAACATCTCCAGTTAGTGTGATTAACAGGGGATGGGTCCAACTATGAATGCTTCCACAGACTCCAAGATCAGCCAGATTGCAAAGAGTGATATAGAGCTTCTAAGTCAAGCGAGAGGTCCATGAGCAGAGATACATAGAGGACAGAGAGAGAGAGACCGCCTTCACAGAGAATCTGTCAGAGCAGTGAGATTCAGAGGGAAGAGAATAAAGTGGGAGGTATTTTTAAAAGAATGCCAAGCTGCTCCCTCGTTACTCCCGCTGCACTCTCCCTGGGATGGGCATCTGGACCCAAGACAGGACCTGGGCATTGTCATGGCCATTTCTGTCCTGCAGGGAAAGTTTTTAAGGGTAACTTCAACACACCCTTAGATGCAACCCTCACAGAGTCTAAAATTACAAAGGGTTTTAGGCAAGATATTTAATATATTTTAAGAAGGCTATTTTAACATTATATATGCCCTGCCTCAATATAAATAAAAGTACACAAATGAATATATTAGAAATAACTTTGTGATTTCCTCAGTTCAAGGAACAACATAGTGACATCAGTTTAATTTGGCCTGTATTTTACTGAGCACATTTACATTCAGAAAACAATCTACTCTGAGTACGTTCAGAATCGGGCGTGATGTAACATTATATCTGACTTTATTTCTGAAATTAGTTTATATTATAAGAATGTATCAGGAGTTGATTACCCATGTTGCGCATTATGAACAGCTGACACCGCAAATAATTAGCCAGTTGGCTTCTTTTTTTCTTACTTGTGATTTATTTACTATTGCAAGTATTTAATTAATCTTACTGGTAAAACTAATTGGCCTGAGTTGCAATACTGTCCGGTCAAGGTTTCGCTGCTCCGCCGTCTGGAGAGGTTTCCCGTGTCCACGCCGCAGCGGGTCGCTATCGATCGGCGCTGCGCAATCTCTTTGCGCTTTGCGCACTCTCGGCCAAGGCGCTGCAGCAGCATCGCGGCTCACGCGCGGCGTCTCGAGGCGCATTTTCAGGGTGTGTCTCGCGGTCAGCTGGAGATTACGGGCAGCGTCTCGAGGGAGACCAGTTACCCGCACTACAGCGCGCGCGCCATCTCCGCTGCACTGCGATGAGACGCAACTGTGAAATGACTGATGAGAGGCGCATAAAAAGGAGCAGCGCGGAACAGCCTTGTCCCCGTGTAAACTACAGTTTTCTGGGTTAGTAGCCTATCTTCTGCAAAATTCCCCACCCTAAATGTCAACAGTATTATCTATGTTCACTACTACGGGCAGATATTTTCTAAAGAAAATCAAGTCATGTACTTTGCTCCATGGTAGGGTTTCAGAAGTGTCATGATTCAAACCGAATTCTGGGTACAGGTAAAGGTTGATGGCTATTTCTCCAAATTGCTGGACACAGAAACAGGAAGAGAAGAGTACAGCTTCATGGGAAGCACAGGTGGCCATCGGTGCATTTCACACACACAGATATCTGTGAAAGAGGGGGACTTGAATCAAAATTAAAATCCCTGATCTGCCCTCAGCCTCTTCAGACATGTGTGGGAGAGCCTGACGCATCTAGTAAACAGCAACGTGCAGACTTTAAATTCAGGACTGGGTGGCAATTTGCATTTCAGAGATGTTAGTCTGTAGCAACTGTTATGCAATCACTGGCATTGAAGTTTGCTGTTACGAGGATTTCTGACTTCTAGGTGGTAAACACACCTCATTTCCTCACATACTTTCATGAATAATTTTGAAAACTGTGTTTTTATGTACAGATGTACAAGTCCAATAGCAGAGACTGCAGAAGTGTTCAAAGTACTGGTGGTGGCTGTAAGTTCACGGCCACGGCCAGTCGCACTTAATATGATAAATGCTACTGTTGTCTCTGGATGAGCACAATGTAATTTTCTGAGTAACATTCTTGTGCAAATTTTACACACATCACGGTCATTGAACAGATACTATCTCTCCAGAGACACTTACATAGGTTATGATTTTTACATGTTATCAGTTGGGTATGTACCGAGACAACTGCGGGTTAAATACCTTGCCCAAAGGCACAGCAGCAGTGCCCCAGTGGGGCACTGAAGCAGTAAGCTCTTGGTTATGAGCCCGGGTCCTTACCACTGTGCTACACGGCCACGCTTTTTATCAGCAGTCACTCATTCAAGTAAATTGTCTCTAATGTCATCTCAAGATGTCACTGCGATCACAGCTGAAAGCTGCCAGCCACGCAGCCTGAGAGAGAGCCTTCAGTTTCACACCGATTCTCAGCCCCTACCAGTGTTCATCTGTGTTCTGGTTGGCTTCGTTCTGTGTATCCCGGGATGCACATGGGTGGGATGTGAGTGAGTTTACGCATGACCGGGCCCATCCATTCACAAAGTCTGACCCAGATGTTAATCCCACTCTTGCTTTTGTTTCAGCCTTTTTCCCCCTCATTACAATGGGACTTATTGCTGCCAGCCCCATTAAACAGTGAAACAGACGCTGGGCTTGGAGTCATTTCCATTAAACAGGGGAAGAGGCTGAGGTGGTTAAGCGTATCACGTGATGTATGTGTGTGTGCGCAAATGCAGCCAGTCGAATGAGTTGTGTTACAGGGGATTTACAAATTGCATTCAGACACCTTGAGAATGAATACTCTGTGTGAATACGAGACCCAGGGGCAGTGCCTGGCTGGACAACTCATCTCGTATTGCTTCCGTAAGCATCCAGCTGAACGGTGCTAGACGCACAGCATATTACAATGCAGAAAGGTGTGTGCCAAGTAAGTGAACAACATTGAGCTTATTATTCCTTTCCATTTCCACTGTCACACACGTGTTCAGTTGTAACTGCTAAACTTTTGCAGAACACCCCTTAGTGCCTTTTAAATGTATTTTATGCGCTGTGAACCAGGGGTGGGAGGCAGTTTTTCGGGGACAGCTGCGGATATTAACAGGGGTCCGTTGTTGTTGTCCTCTGTTTGTTCACAAGGCATCATGGGTAATTATCCTGTGCTCCTCCAAAGAGGAGGTCCCTTCCTGTCAGTCAGCTACATGCACTCATGTTCTTGGTGTTACGGGAGTGTCTGCTTCAGGGGGGCAAAATGGATGAAAACAGACTCATACCACTGGGATGCTACATGCAGGTTAAATGAATCATGACAAAGCTACAGCACCATTTCTCAATAAGCCGCACATTTATTATATGACTTTATTGTATAGTGGCATGTCAAAACATAAAAAGCCAAAAACAAATACATAACACGATCCAGTGACTGGCCCCGTATTTCTGCTGATGACGTCGCTTTTAGCCAATCACCGACTAAGCATAAACTTCACCCTCCGGTACAGGGCTCATTGTGAACGTTCCTATGAGGACCAGCCCAGCACGTACAGAGTTAAAAGGGAAAGTGAAACAAAGGCAGGGCCTCAGGAAAGGGGGGGGGGGGGGCGATTCTCTCCTTTTTGCTTTAGTCAGTTAAACCATTGCCTTTATGAAAGGGCGGGGCTCATCCGCGCGTCCACATACACGGACCACCGACAGAAGTTAACATGTACTGCATGTTTACTGTAAGAAAAACATAACACCTGCGGCGTACGGAGGTACTGATGAGCGGAATGCAGACAACTGACAGTCAGTTACCTCTGCACATTTCCTTCATGGGTGTGACTACACAGACAAGTATGTCCTCAGTGTGAGAGGAACTTCCGGAGTGATGCCGTTAAAAATGATTTTGTTTTTACTTGAACGCTGTTGCGCTCTCAGACATTTTTTGAATGGCAAATTTAAAATCTCTTTGCAAAATGAATGTGCGTTAGAAAGGGTTTCGTTTGGAAGAAAAAAAAACATACATAGAAAGTATCGTCACAGATGTACGCACAGCATCCTTGAACATTCATTCACACGTCTGACCGCTGTCAGTAAAAGCCTGATAAGAAGGCACCAAGACTTCCAGTGAGACTCCGCACAATATCAACACACCCTACCTGATCGTTGAGGTTCTGCAGCGCCTCTTTCCCCGTGCTGGTCCGAATCTCGACCTTCTTCCTGCAGGACTGGGTGGAGATGTCCATCTGCTTGTCAATGACCCGGCTGTCCGCCCTGCCACTCCTGCCCGTAGGCAGGGAGTCGAAATCCAGGGTCTTGTTCTCGGTCGAGCCCTCGACCGGGCAGAACATGCCGCAGAATTTGGCACGGGGCTTAGGGCTTCCCGAGCCCATGCTCTTGAAAAAGGCAGGCACATCTTCCGTGGCGGACATGGCTGGAAGCGGGCTCGTCCCCTGCTGCTGCGAATCTCAAAGCCGGGAGTGAGAGCAGTGACCGCCTCGCCAGGCAAAGTGCAGCTGGTCGTCTGTCCGCCGTGGAAGTGCGGCTCAATTAAGCCTCTCCGATCTTCAGCGCTACAGACGGGGGGAAATGGCAAATGCGATGACTATTAATCAAATATATACCATGTCTGTACCTGTTACTTCTTGCACGGGTTTCCGCTTTGCTCGTGTTTGCTCAGGCTAAATCATGTGTCTGAAAAGCTATCAAAACACGGGCAGGAATTCGGATAGTTCTGCACCCTGTATCTAACCGGTCACAAAATGGATACAACCATTTTCACTTTATGCATCGATTGATATGAGCAATATTATCATTCCCCAGAGACAAAATATCCCAGGAAAGTAAATACAATCTGTTGCACACACTCACTCATTTACATATGCAAAGACAGGGATGCAAAGAGAAGGAACCGTCAAAACTGACAAGTTACGCAGCAATGTGCGCAGTCTTTTCACAGTTTTCACTTGCAAACACAATCTTTCATTACAGGCATAAATTACAGGCTACACAGACAACGTCAATCACCGACAGACCCACGGAACATTAACGCTCGAGGAGAGGCGGAGTACCATGCAAAAGACGGAAGTAATTCCGCTGGAGAAGGAAAGACAGAGAGAGAGATAAGAGGAGAGAGGCGGTGAGCTCCTCGCCCGGAAGTGAGGCGATGTCGATGATAAAAAGTGCACTTAATGTACATTAGCCATCTGGCTCTTATGGGATGGTTATTATTTATTAAAGGTATTCCATTATGGTTCTAATGACCATCAAGCGCGCGTACAGTGTTGGGCACTGAATACGAGTGAAACATAGTCTGTGGTCACAAAACAGCAGTGGACGCACGACCGAATAAAATAGACGGTGGACACTGTACAGCACTAAAATTAATGGAATGATTCAACAGTATTTTCGCATTTATTGTTGTGTCATGCGTGACATGACATAAATGCTGTGACTATACAAACTTGATAGAAGGTTGTCGGTTTTCCTTTGTGCGGCTCTTTTTTGAGGCAGACACCGATCTCACTACATTTATTTGAGAATGTGATGCGCAGCCGGGCTGGAGGCCAGCGTGTGTCCCTGGCATGGCTGCGCGCACTGTACGGTGGCCGCCTGCACCGTCATGCTTCGGTCGGGCGCGTACAGTAGGGCGCTGTCCCTTCAGCACCACGCACATGCGATCTGGAGGAGGAGCGCGGCCACGACGAGGCAGAATTCTCTCTTTACAGCACCGTGCAGTGAAGGACACAGACATTTAGCAGCTCTGACAGCTTGCTTTTTAGCGAAAATATCTGACAACAATGTACACGTGAATAATTATACCTGGCTGCCAATACGTGGATGTTTAGAAGTGACACACAATAGAATTTAAACTGTCATAAAAGACTGTAACAGACAGGTTACATAATGACAAACACTGAATTACTCCCAAGGCACATATACGAGACCGTTTCATGCTTACGTAGGGTACTCAAGCCATTTTAGTGCTTTAAAGGTTGAGCTACCAGTTAAACAGATTAATGGTCTTGTCTGTTGGCGCATACCTTGGTAATTGGTCTTAGTATTCAAAATATTTTATAACAATCGGTATAACTAAAAACCTTGTAACTTTTGTGACTTTTTTCCCCGACAGTAGTAGTAGGCTACAAATATAGATAAGGAGTGCCCCAAAATCGCTCATTGAGTTGGGGCGCCCAGACCAGACAAAGGACAGTTTTGTCCTCGTATCAAAAGCGTCCCAGCTTTAATTACTGAAGCCAAGGTCCCGTTTCCATAACAACTGCGTGACAGTTCCTCTCGCCAGATGATTGTGGGCCGGTGAATGTGCGGGCGGCTGCTCGCAGAAAAGGGTTCGGCTGAAATGGTGGAGAGGGGTCGAACGGAGGCAGCGAAAGTTTGCGACACAAAAGGGGTTACATAACCACCCCTTCCCAAACCACCCCTCCCCACCCGGCCCCATGCGCCTGCGAGGCTGTGCGCGCGCGCATCGCGGCCATTTCTTTTCGAGCCACACAAAGACCGGAACAATCATGCAGAGATTCCAGCTGAACAGTAATGACACCATTAAGAGGCACGTCACGCCATGTCTACACCATAGCAGACACTGTGGTAACAATCGAAAAACGTGGATAAGCATAAAAAAGATTGTACTTTAATGGCGGAGGAGCGACGCGCCGCTCACCACACCCATCAGATGGCCTGAAGTGAGGGCAGCTTGCTGGCAAACAGGTCTTATCGGGTCTCATGCTTTCAGCTATTCAAGCAATTAATTCCCATCACGAGTGAAAATGTGTTCATTTAATCTGTCACCAAAATTCTGCAGAGAAAGGTGTGTATCTTACTCAAATCTAAATAGGACCCATTGTGTGGGAGAGACGGGTCTCTTCTAGTCTGCGTTTCCATCGACATTAGAAAACAGAAGAAACAGAACAATGACTGGTACAAACTCACATGCATTTAACTATTAACAAATGATTCCTTTGCACTGCTAATTGGCTGCACTTTCAACACGAAGATATTCTAAAATCAAACTTGCATTTTTAACCACAGTTACAACAGATATAATTATTGTAACTCGCGGGGTGCTTTGCCGTCATCTTGCAGCTGGCCGTGTAAGGTATAATTCAGTCATAGCGCACACGTGTTTCTCCGCGGTCCTCCCGCAAAGCCATCGCTATAAGTCCTGCTCTCGCACTCACATTAGATCAGACCACGCCCCTCTCCTCCGCATTCGACACACGGAACCTCAGAACACCTTCTGCCAGCCAATCTGCTGGCTGCACACCCACAGCTCCTCCTACAGCATCTTCTGATGTTGCCATGGGTTACAGGGTGGCGGCTTGTCTGCAGTGTACTTGCCTCGGAAAGCATTTCCTACTCACACCAAAACAACAAAAAAAAATCATTTTTAACGTCAATATAGTAAAAACAAAGATCAATATTACTTTTTTTCCAAATGAATACATATTGCACTGCTTGAAAATGGGTAAGATTATCTTAGCTGAAACGGACTCATCTCTTTAACTGAGCTGCGCATCATCTTTGTCAAAGAGCAAACGTTTTTGTCAAACGTTAATGCAAATTCAACAGAAGGGGAAAACAAAGTTTAGAGAACTGGACCCTGGATCGGGGTCACTGGCTGAAATCAAGGGTTCACTGCTTTTGCAACTCAGCTCTTACGGGAAGAAAATCCATCTCCACAAACGTGGTGGCAGAATGTCTAACGTGTAAAACTGACACGGGTAACTCATCCTGGGTGCAGGTGTTTGCTAAAGCAAACAAATTCATAAACAACAAATCCACGACTTGTAGAAAAATCTACATGAAGTTTGGATTGTGCATGTTGTGACCGCATGCTTGTCTGTCAGTATGGTTACAGCAAGATAAGGAGAGGACTGATTGAACCTCTTAGATCTGATGCACACAAATAGAATATGCTGAGGATTTTGTTTTAAAGCGTGTCATTGCCCCAGACACCAGAGGTCAAGGTGCCACAGGGAACAGGAAGTGATGTGAGGAGGAATGTCTGCAGGGAATGGCTGTGGGTGTGATGGATCAGGGACGGACCCGGTGCGGCCGGGTGGGACTCACACTCTGAAACACGTTAATATTGATCTGTGTCCTGCCTCATCCATCTCCTGAACAGCCTGTCACAGGCACTGCAGCCTGTAAATACAGCAGCCAGCTCTTGTTACAGAGAGAGAGCACACACACACACACACACACACACACACACACACCCCTGTGTGCACACATCCACCTCACCCCCAACACACACACATACACAAGGACATTGTCATTGACATACACAACATGCACCTGAAAATCCAAACTCAGTCTGCCACTTAATCAACATAAAGACAGCAAATATCAGCAACCCAGCTCCATTTCTCAGGACCAGCACACACAGTACAGGCACACCCATCTGGCAGACACCCAGCCTCACCACAAGGTGGCAGTGCAGGGCAGCGAAATAAGGGGAGGAGCCCTGTCCTAAACATTGCAGTCCGCACCCAACAAGAATATGCAGGCACGCTAACATTTACATTTATTTATTTAGCAGACGCTTTTATCCAAAGCGACTTACAAAAGTGCATACAGTAGGTACAACGACAGTACGGGGACAGGATGTGTACAGTTCCACTGTACACATGTAGCTAACATGTAGCTAACATGCTACATAACTATACATGCTAACATAAGTCCTTTAAAGGAGTATCAATCATAGATACACTACAATGGCTGATCGGGGGGGGGGGGGGGGTGTTTTGGTCCCATTTGTTTATCTTTTATAAAAAGGTGTGTGTGTGTGTGGGGGGGGGGGGGGGGGGGGGTGATTTCCTGGAAGCAATCTAACCTTGATAAATAAACCGTGCAGAACCTCCATGGTGGGTCGATAGTGACACTTGTTCTCTGGGACAAATAATCACCCGCAGGGTCCATTTACTACAGAGAAGGCCGGTGGGAGGAATGAGGAATGAGGAAGGGAGGAGCATTCTGGGAAATTGACTGACCAAGGATTTCCATCCCTCCTGAGCTCTGTGGTGAGATGGTGTTCAGTCTTTGGTGTAATTTCTCACTCCCGACCCCCCCTGACAAAGCCCTGCACCTACAGGAGCCCTGTGCTGGTGGTTTAGTTCTGGCTTCCAAAGCAATTACATGTTCAGTTCAGTGGAGAGGGTTGCAGGTAGAGGCCCCATTATGAGGTGTGTATTCATATAATGACTCAGTGCATGGAATTAAATAAGGATCCAGGCCCTACAGAGGACAACACACACATACACACAAACACACACAAGCGTGCACACAGAGACACACATACTGTCACACAGCACATGTACACACACTCACACAAAACACACACACACATACAGGTGTGTACACAGACACAGACACAGACACACACACACAGGCGCATATACACACAAATACAGACGGAAACACACACACACACAAACACACACAGAAGCCTGTTTTTAAAGAGACTACTTTATTGGCACAAAAAAATGAGCAAATCTTCTTTTACAGGCTGAATGTCTCACTACAGATAATGTTACACAGCACAGCTAGAGGAGAGCAGAAGGAATGGCTGATTACACGTTCGGGCTCAGTGAACTCCTCCCGTTTCCGCACGTCACATGACTCACGACCGAAGAGAGGAGAGCGCAAACTGAAGCCCCTGTGGAGTCTCAGGAGAAGCGGAGTAGAGATGAGCTTTATGTACAGATGTACAGGTAGTCTGTTTGTGCGGAGAACAGGAGTTCCTGGAACTGCAGGAGCTGATCCAAGCCACTGGAGCTCTTCACAGCAGGAGGTGCAGTGTTCATGACCCCCTTCAGCCAGGGTCAGTGTGGCGGGGCGGCCCCCCTCCCGTCCGTCCTGTGTACACGCCCTCTGTCTCCCTCTGCCTCCCACAGAGGGGCCGGGGCGTGTCGCACGTTACCATGGTGACAGGACGTGCAGGGGAGGCTTTCAGGAAGTGGTTTCTGCTGGATCATGAAAAAATAGCCTCGGGAGGCGCCGAGTGACCGGCACATGAGAAATGACCTCTGAAAAGGGTGACGCCACGCAGGGCTGTCTCTAAGAAACACGCCTGGGGTCATATGTATTTCGGCTGCCTTTCGACCTGAGTGTGCGACACTGTGATCTCTGTAATCCGAAATCTTGACCGAAGAAAACAGAGCGATCTCGCTTCAGACATGCGATTCGTGTAGACTAGCCTAGACTCTACTTCACAACATGGAGCGATGCTACTGACCAGCACAATCACAACATGGTCTATGGGACAGAAAGCAGTTTTTCTCCTCTCTTCCATAAGAGGTTGCAGCTTAAGCACAGCAAACAGTATGAAGCATGCTACAATCAAAGGCCGCACCTAAGCCTCCAAACCCACAGGGGGCAGAGGGCCTCTGAGCCGACAGCCCTCACAGATCTGCACTGTGATGTCACAGAGGGGTAACATTCCAGAACCACACCGATAGACTCCCACCAGTCATAATAAGGGTCTCTGCAAAAGACCACAAAGCTGCTCACCTCGGTAGACGAAACAACCCTCACAAGACGTTCTATAGTCTGTCCTTTGAGCTGCATTTTACAAAGAAGCAAAACATAATTGCGTAACAACAACAGAATTCCAGTGGTCTGCGCCATGAGTATGAGAAGCATCTCAGTGAATACTAGCAAAGCTTGACCAGGACGATATCTGCCTGTTTAAAAGAGAAACCATGAGTGCTCACAGCGAGAGCCGCGCGATTCTCGGCGTTCACCATGCACTGAAGCAGTGAGGCCACCTCCACACGCCTCCCTGAAAGCATGCAATCAATATACAGCAGACCCTCATCAGCCACACACCCACACCACGAGACTCCCTCAAAATGCATTCTTATTCAGAGACAGAGTCAGAGTCGAGGCGCTTTCTTCACAATATAAACATCATTCCAGAGGTTAGGGGCTTCCACACACTTTCAGATAAAGAAGAGCCATGCATGTTTCCACTGTCACTGCTGTGCAGGGATGTGCGATCTTCACAGCTTTCTCCACCGGGTGGAGGCTGGGTTCCAGGATCAGTCAGAGGAGCTGAAGCAGCCAGCATTCAAGGAGCTTTCATCCCCAAACAACTGCTCTGGGTTCAGCCATCTCAACTCTCACCCTATCCATAAACATTTTCAGAAAACAGAAAAAAAAAATGATCCAAGGTCAACATTTGAGATAAGAATCCACACCCAGGCCAGGGATGTATCATTAGTTCTTCAGAAAAGTTGTATATTAAACACCTGACTTCTCTTTCTAAGGTGAGCTTTTGACAGGTTGGCAGGTGATGATGAAAACGCTTTCAGTAACTCCCTCAGCTTTATCGGCTGTCAGTCAGAGTGATGGGCGGGCTGCAGGAGGAACAGATCGGCTGGATTTCATACACGTCAGCATTTCGGTCTGTAACTGTGGCCACTAAGCACACAGGAAGTGAGTGTTCCAAGCGTAGATCAAATCTCAGCGAAAGGTAGCGATGAAACCTGTGAGACTATGACCACTCAGTGCTGAGACGACGCATGACTGATTAAAGGTGTGCTGAAGACCACACCCATGCTCACATGACCAAATTCTTCCTCTCCCTTTTCACCCCTGAGTGGTGTTAAGCCAGGTGCCACCCATGAGCCTCATGATGGCCCATGGTCGTGCATGGCACCTGTCTAATTAGTGACATCACTTCCTCACACCTGTCTTCATAATTCCGTAACTTCTGGGGCAGAAATGCTTAAAAAAGGCCAATTTCACTGCCGTCAACGGACACAGAGAGATTAAAAAATACAAAAGAAGACGTGTCCTTCAGAGATTTTTGTTGTGTTGAGATTTTTAATGTCAATTTTATTTTCCAATTTCAGAAGAAAAAAAAAAAATGAAAAAAAAACGAAAACACAAACAAAACAAATAACACCATTGATCCTTATATTATTAATACTATTATTATCACTGTTTGTGAGTTTAATTGTTTTGTGTCACTCCTCGTGGGCCCTGCCCTCAGATCATTTGCACACATGCCTGTCCTCTTTCCAGAAATTACAAAAACAGAAAAGAAAATAAACCCAAAATAAAACTGAAAAAAAAATCATGTGTTCAGATGAATAATTTCTCTGACGGCCACGCCCACCACCCCTTGTATGTTCACAGTCTCGTCTGGCTCGATAGAAAGATATACAGCCACAGGAAGCCAAGCCACTGCTACAATGAGAACCAAATGTGCAAAACATAAACACACACTCATGGAAAACAACACAGTTAATGGAAACAAAAGAAACAAAATGGCGGCCATGTAAACAGTGCCTCTGCCCTCTACATGACAGCTTGGACTGGGTTTCAGTCTAAGGTCCGTCTCCTGTCCTGGATGCAGTTTTGCTGTGAGAGGACGCTACAGCTAGGGGGCGATATTTTGATCGCTGTGACAGAGATGTTCAAGCCTAAATCTTCCTGTATAATGGCACATAATGAGGAGGCAAAATTCAGCATTTAATTTCTAAGCACAACAAAAACTGCCCAAATTTTAAACACAGGCTCTAATCTTGGAACACTGACATTACTGCAAAAAAATAATAATAAACAAATGAAATGCAGAACAGTTCCATTTTCAGCAACTGCATATATGTGCAGTAGATGGTAGCTCGCGCAAAGGCAAAGGAGGTCCTGCAGCACTACAGGTGGAGAGGGACAGGTATGTCTTGAGGGATATGAATGC